>NC_090648.1:307097161-307397161 GCF_040937935.1 Hyperolius riggenbachi
ATAGACAAATGAATGGAAGGAGCGCTGAAAGGTGAAAATTGCTCTGGTGCTCAAGGGGTAAAACCCCTCAGTGGTGAAGTGGTTAATCACTCACCAACAAATACAGCCAAGCATTGCTGATATTAGAAAGGTCAGAGAATAATGTGTGATGTGGCTGGCACTTGACAGTGAAACACTAGTGGATATCCCTTGTACATTCCGTGTATCTCTCTTTGTTGACATCTCTTATTCTTGTTTAACCATTATACTCCATCATATTTCTGTTTCAGAGTTCCTTCTATTGACCTTGGAAAACTGGGAGATTCAGATGATGAGGTAAGAGTCCTGCAGTACTCATGAATGTTGACTGTTTTAACTAATTTATTAAGGATTTTCTTGACTTTAATTTATCTCACAATTTCAAAACAAAAGTCTTTGCAAAGCCCTACATCCACTGCTGGAAGGCATGTGAAACCATGGTCCAATAAGAGGTGAGCATTTTTACTGTTATCCGATTGGCCCAAACTTGGAGCAATCACAACAGCACTCCTAATGCATACAGGGGTCTCCTGAGAATCATAAAAAACTAGACCGAAGTGTGTAAAATTTAAGTAAATAAATTACGCTGGCATTGTAATATTTTATTATCCGCTACTTGCAAGAACACTTCAGAATTTTTCTCTAGGTTGTCCTCTGTGATCTTCTGCTTTAGTCTGACTCTCTTTTGTTGCTAGCAGTCTTCTTCTATGTTGCTTGAAAAGCCAGGTCCATTCTCTCGAAACCGTTCCACTCAAGTAACCTCCTGCCACTGACTTACCTCAATGTATAGACTATTCAGAACTTGTGGTCAGCTGATTATGTTAGCAGTGATGGGAGCTTCAAATTAACACCAAAGGATGCATATTTTTGTTTGCTGGCTTTTTACAGAGTTCGTCATATATTATAGAAATATTCTACTGCAGTTCTTTAGTGAATGCAATCAGTTGGACACAGCACACAGAGACACATGCACTAGTTCATGCATAAGGTAAATCTCACACAGTGTCACTGAATTAGGTGCACAGTGATCTGTGGCACCCACTAGAAATGTGTGCACAGAGTACTGCAGTGTTACTGAAAAAACCCCAGAGTTACATAGTTACATATAGTTACATAGTTATTTTGGTTGAAAAAAGACATACGTCCATCGAGTTCAACCAGTACAAAGCACAACTCCAGCCCGTCCCCCACATACCCCTGTTGATCCAGAGGAAGGCGAAAAACCCCCCACAAGGCATGGTCCAATTAGCCCCAAAAGGGAAAAATTCCTTCCTGACTCCAGATGGCAATCAGATAAAATCCCTGGATCAACATCATTAGGCATAACCTAGTAATTGTAGCCATGGATGTCTTTCAACGCAAGGAAAGCATCTAAGCCCCCTTTAAATGCAGGTATAGAGTTTGCCATAACGACTTCCTGTGGCAATGCATTCCACATCTTAATCACTCTTACTGTAAAGAACCCTTTCCTAAATAAATGGCTAAAACGTTTTTCCTCCATGCGCAGCTCATGTCCTCTAGTCCTTTGAGAAGGCCTAGGGACAAAAAGCTCATCCGCCAAGCTATTATATTGCCCTCTGATGTATTTATACATGTTAATTAGATCTCCTCTAAGGCGTCTTTTCTCTAGACTAAATAGACCCAGTTTATCTAACCTTTCTTGGTAAGCGAGACCTTCCATCCCACGTATCAATTTTGTAGCTCGTCTCTGCACCTGCTCTAAAACTGCAATATCTTTTTTGTAATGTGGTGCCCAGAATTGAATTCCATATTCCAGATGTGGCCTTACTAGAGAGTTAAACAGGGGCAATATTATGCTAGCATCTCGAGTTTTTATTTCCCTTTTAATGCATCCCAAAATTTTGTTCGCTTTAGCTGCAGCGGCTTGGCATTGAGTACGATTATTTAACTTGTTGTCGATGAGTACTCCTAAGTCCTTCTCCAAGTTTGATGTTCCCAACTGTATCCCATTTATTTTGTATGGTGCTAGACCATTGGTACGACCAAAATGCATGACTTTACATTTGTCAACATTGATTTTCATCTGCCATGTATGTGCCCATGTAGCCATCCTATCCAGATCCTGTTGCAATATGACACTATCTTCCTGAGAGTTGATGATTCTGCACAATTTTGTATCATCTGCAAAAATAGCAACACTACTGCATCTACTAGGTCATTAATAAATAAATTGAAGAGCACTGGACCCAGTACAGACCCCTGTGGGACCCCACTGCTAACAGTCTCCCATTTTGAGTACGATCCATTGACCACAACTGTTTGTTTTCTGTCCATTAGCCAGTTCCCTATCCATGCACACAAACTCTTCCCCAGTCCTTGCATCCTCAACTTTTGCACCAGACTTCTGTGGGGAACAGTGTCGAAGGCCTTTGCAAAGTCCAAGTATATCACATCTACAGCATTCCCAATATCCATATTAGCATTCACTACCTCATAAAAGCTGAGCATGTTAGTCAAACAGGACCTGTCTTTAGTAAACCCATGTTGATGCTGAGAAATAAGATTATTTTCTACTATGAAGTCATGTATAGTATCTCTTAGTAACCCCTCAAATAGTTTGCATACAACTGATGTTAAGCTTACAGGTCTATAATTTCCTGGATCAGATTTTTTGCCCTTCTTAAATAATGGGAAAACGTGGGCTGTACGCCAATCCACTGGGACTCTGCTAGTTGCAAGAGAGTCACAAAAGATAAGATAAAGGGGCTTAGCTATAACTGAACTTAATTCTCTTAGGACCCGAGGATGCATGTCAACCGGGCCAGGTGCCTTGTCTATTTTTAATTTATTTAGTCTTGCCTTTACTTCTTCCTGCGTTAAGTATTTAATATTACAGTTAGAAGATTGAGACTCTTCTGCCTCTGTAATTTGCAACAGTGCTGTTTCCTTTGTGAAGACAGAAGCAAAGAAAGCATTTAATAACTCTGCCTTACCTTGGTCATCCACCATTGAGTTCCCACCCTCATCCTTTAGGATTCCTATACAGTCAACCTTTCTTTTTTTTAGAGTTGATGTACTTGTAAAACTTTTTTGGGTTAGATTTGATATCCCTAGCGATTTGATTTTCAGCTTCGATCTTTGCCAGCCTAATTTCTTTTTTACAATTTTTATTGCACTCCTTATAATTGCTTAGTGCAGCCTCAGTCCCCTCCTGTTTTAGGACCTTATAGGCATTCTTTTTCCTCTTCATTTTATCCCTAACCTTTCTATTCATCCATAGAGGCCTTTTTTTATTCCTAGACATTTTGTTTCCATATGGGATATACATACTACAATATTGATTGAGAATAAGTTTAAAAGCTTGCCATTTCCCTTCAGTGTCCTTCCCTTGTAGTACATTATCCCAGTTCACCAAACTTAGTGCCTGCCTAATTTGATTGAACTTTGCTTTTCTAAAATTCATAGTTTTAGTGGTCCCGCTGCCCCGTGGCCTATCAGTCACCAGATCAAACGTTATCATGTTGTGATCACTATTTCCCAAATGTTCTTGAACCTGCACATTTGATACATTATCTGGTCTATTAGAAATGATCAGATCCAGTAACGCATTCCCCCTAGTTGGTTCCGTTACTATTTGAGTCAAGTAATTGTCCTGTAGTGCTGCCAGAAATCTGCTGCTTTTACCAGAATGGGTAGCCTCAATACCCAAGTCAATGTCTGGAAAGTTGAAGTCGCCCATAATTATGACCTCATTTTTACTTGCAGCTTTTTCAATCTGCTGTAGTAATCGCAGTTCTGCAGCTTCATTAATAAGAGGTGGTCTGTAGCATACTCCAATAAGCAATTGGCAACTTTTATTTCCACCATGAATATTTACCCAAACGGACTCCACATCTTCGCAATCTTCCTCCATCTCATCGTTGAGGACAGCTGTAAAAGAATTCTTAACAAAGAGACAAACCCCTCCACCTTATTTCCCTGTTCTATCCCTCCTAAACACATTGTATCCTTTTAAATTAGCTATCCAGTCATGGCTTTCATCCATCCATGTCTCGGTTACTCCCACAATGCCATAGCCTTTGTCATTCAGAATGAACTCTAGTTCGTCTATTTTATTTGCAAGGCTCCGAGCATTGGTTACCATGCACTTTATATTTTTACCAACACATTTACCAATTTTGTTTACACGAAATGGGCTACTTGAAGTTTTACCAACCTCCTTAATCTTTACACTGTCCCCACCCCCCTCTCCACCCCCCATAATGTTAGGCTCCCACTGTCTTTTTACCTTATCTTGTCTACATATTGAGACTTTATCCTCCCGCCTCCCCCCAGATCCTTTTGCTTTTTATCTGTCTCTCCCTCTTACAGATAAACAACCTATTTATATTAACAATGACACCCTTGCCAGTAAATGGCTTGAGTTAGCATACTTGTACAATGTAGAGAAGTAGGTATACCGCTCACTCTCGTGGACAGTGCTTGACCCTGGACAGCCGGTCCTATGACAACAGGAGAAAATGGTCCTCACAGTGTCCACATTTTAAAGCTGTAAGGTAATACCACTATTCCCAAATTGGGAATGGTGCCATTACCTGACAACTATGACTTAAGACCAGATTAGTCTGAAATATTAATAAGCTATTTGTGATTGCTGGTCATTTTACTGGATACGTCCATAATAAAGGCTTTAAACTTTGGATATTGTGCGAATCATTTTCTCTTCTACATACACTTGTGCACTTATAGATCTATTGGTACAATTCAAAAATAGTTCTCTGAAATTATTATTTTTTCTTCATTTCAGTAGTGTTAAACTTAGTGCAGTAAATTCTGATGGCAGCTATACTGCATTTCCACTGGATGGCTCTTCCTCTTTACTGTCTGTTCATTAAGTTGTACAGCTGTGTTCTTTCTCTTTAGAATTAATTAATTCAATAAGATTAGATCAAGATCAGTAATAACCTATAAGTATTTTGAAAAATTGTCGATGACTACAATATGTCCCACTATGCAAAGGAATCCATCTCTAGCATAACCAGCGTTGAAACCTTTAAGACATGTGATGCAAAATGTATGCAAACAAAACAATACTTAGCTTAAGCCTATATTTTTAAGTAACATAAGTATCTATTTTTTACTTGCAGGATAATACATTTTTTGCCTTGTAAATATTGGAAAAATCAGCTACGCATCAAAACATCCATAATTTAAATGATCCTCTATACTGTTTCATCCTTACCCACTTCATCCCGCAGGTGTTTTCACCATCAGGACAAAGGCAATTTTCCCCTGTCATCGCTCCTCTCATTCATCCGCCAATAACTTTATCACTACTCATCACACGTAAATGATCTATACCTTGTTTTTTTTTGCCACCAATAGGCTTTCTTTTGGTGGTACATTTTGCTAAGAATTATTTTATTCTAAATGCATTTTAACAGGAATAATAAGAAAAAAAATGGAAGAAAAAAATTATTATTTCTCAGTTTTCAGCCATTATAGTTTTAAAATAAAACGTTCTACCGTGGCTGGATAGTGTAATAGTGGCTGGATAGTGTAATGGTTAAGGGCTCTGCCTCTGACACAGGAGACCTGGGTTCGAATCTCGGCTCTGCCTATTCAGTAAGCCAGCACCTATTCAGTAGGAGACCTTGGGCAAGACTCCCTAACACTGCTACTGCCTATAGAGCGCATCCTAGTGGCTGCAGCTCTGGCGCTTTGAGTCCGCCAGGAGAAAAGCGCGATATAAATGTTCTGTGTTTGTTTGTTTGATAAAATCAACACATTTTATTTGCCCTGGTTATTGCAATGTTTAAAATATTTCCCTAGTACAATGTATGGCGCAAATATTTTATTTACAAATAAAGGTGCATTTTTTCAGTTTTGCGTCCATCCATTACAAGCCCATATAGGCTCAAGGTAATAAGGTGTATAGTAATATATCTTCACAACATACATATTTAAAAAGTTTAGTCCCTACGGTAACTTTTTATGTATTTTTTTAAACTTTAATTTAAAAAAAAAATTAAACGTGTGTTTTTATTTTTTTAGTTAATGGGCAGGGTGGGGAGTCGATCAGTTTTTATTTATGGGGTATTGTGTGTTTTTTTTCCATTTCTACTTTAATTTTACTTTTTGGCCACAAGGTGGCGCTAAGCACTCTCCTGGAAGATACCAGGGAGTGCAAGATCTTTTTTTTTACATTTCAGTTCATGAATCAAATACCTCCTGATTGGAGGCATTTGATTCATTTGCAGGGGATTGTTAGCCTCGGGGGCACTCTCCTTGTCTCCTACCTCTTCAGCAATCAATCCCCTGTAATAGCAGCAGGGAAGGAGCAGCCTGCACGCAGATATGCGTGTACAAGGGAAGCAAAAGCAACACTGCTGGACAGATATATTCAGCCAGATTGCCTTTGAGTGGTGATTTTTGGACAAATATATCTGTCCTGATTGGCTTAAGTGGTTAAAGGAAACCTGAAATGACTTATGAAAAAACAAAGTTAGATACTTACCTCAGTAATGTGAACCTCTGGATTGTCCAGAGGCTTTCTGGATTCTCCTAAAGTCTACATTTCCAGCATAGGGTCTTTTTTCATCTACTGACTGGACTGTGAATGAGCGCATCCAGACTGGGCATGCGTTGGTAAGGTCCATGCATGTCCTACAGGATGAAGCGATCATGATACGAGGAAAAAAACATACACAAGCAGCTTTGTTCTTTTGGGCATGTGCAGACTTTACTCGCACATGACTGTTCATCCAGGGTGAGAAGTGAGGCCAAAAGATGAAGAGGGATCCTGCGCAGGAAGGGTGGACTCAAAGATCTGGGAAGCCTCAGGATCCATCCAGAAGCTTCCCACTACTGAGGTAAGTATCTAAGTTTCTCCGCCTTGCCACTTCATGCTTGCTTTAAAACCCAAAGTACAGGTTGGTATGTTTTGGACAGTAAGATTTGTCCTTAGTCATAAATTGCCATTTACAACAACCCCTGGTACAAAATAGGGAATCACTACTCTTGGAGTATGTCCAGTCTGTTGTTTAAAGGCCGGTTCAAACTTGCTTAAAAAACATACCCGTTTGGGACATTTTTTAAGCTCTGCTTAAGCACAGGAAGCGTATCTTATGAAAAAAAAAATAGGATCTGCTTCTACTTGTTAAAAAATGCCAATCCATTCGCTGCGGAACGTGAGATGGGAAACAGAGTCCCAACTTGGCACATTTTCCCGGACTGGATGGGAAAATGTGTCCAATGAAAGCCTATGAGAAAGGCTTCTCACTAGGCTAGTTGCCGCCAGGGATGTGCTTTTGAGTAATTCCGAGTAGCAAGATACTCGGAATTGAAATGGTAATAAGGCACTGATTAAACAGGAGTGATCGCGGTTGATGGGGGTTAAATTAGCCAGAAGTCAGTAGGATAGTGTGCGCTCCATTCCGCATCATAGCCGAACTGTGAACCACATTGCATGACTCACTACCGCGCTTCCTCCTTCAAGCCGGAAAGAGGAAGCACAGTTCGGCTATGATGCAGAATGGAGCGCACACTATCCTACAGACTTCTAGGTATTTTAACCCTCCCCCATTACCCTTGTTCACACTTGTTTAATCAGCGCCTCAATACCATTTCAATTCCGAGTTGCTTGCTACTCAGAATTACTCGAAAGCCCATCCCTGGTCGCCGCATCCGCATTGCCTGCTTCTTTCACGGCCGTGATGTGTTTCCCATGTGTCCCGCCGCTCATCACCGCCACTCGGTCCCTTCTAAACAGCCTGGTGTGGGGATCTCCATTGGGCTGCAAAAGACCAGTGGGGATCTTCAGCAACTGGGAGAATTCTCATTGGTTCATGTTGAACCAATGAAAATTCTCCCTGCTGCTAGGCAGGATTGGCCTGCTGCAGCCTATGGAGATTCCCATGATTCTGCTGGCCTCCAGGCTGTTATGAAGGGACCGAACGGCGGCAGTGGGACAGGTGAGTGGTGATGCGGACATGGCGGATGTGCGGCCGCGGAACGGGCGGGTGAGAATGTTGCATGCGGATGCAAAACGGACAGAATGCATCCGCCTCATCGATGCGCTTACTGTTTCCATTCTGCATCCGCTAAATGTGAACCGCCCTTACTTTGTAGAAAAAAATCTAAGCAAAAATCAAATCACATATATGACTACAAAATATTTCATCTAACAGCTAAATATCCTTGCTTTGTAAAACATAACATTTAATTACATTGTTATAATTAATGGCACATATTTTTTTTTTAGATCAAGTAGAGGAAAACATTTGGGAATCACTAAATGTTCAGGGGAAAAATGATGGAATCAACTAGTAATTTGCATTTCTAAAACAAATGCATACAGAAGTCTAATTATGCAAGTAACTCGGCAGCTAAAAGGGTGCTTGCAGACCTTTTACAAACGTTGCACCTAGTTGATTAGTTAACTGCATGCTTCACAGAATTCAAGTTAAATAAAAGCCAGATGAAGTGCAACAAAGAAGTATATTCTCTAAACTAAGCAGAATAACATGCATAAAGTCTTACCGCATGATGAGCAGAGCAGAAAGCAATACATTACATGCAGTGCATTACGCTCTACTCATCGTGTGTTATAACTTTTAGCAGGTAGTAATTGGGGGGGAGGGGGGGGGGTTGAATCTATAATTGTTTCCTTAACACATTGAGAGATTCCATCTACATGTTCCTGTATTATTATTACAGTGTAATTTACTTTTTTTGAAATATGTTTTACATATTTCAATAAAAGTTGCTTTACTCTAGAAAATAGTTCTGTGTTATATGTGTGATTTTTTTTTTTTACTACAAAGTAAAACAACTGACTGGACATTGTCCAAAAGTAGTGCTTTCATATTTTGTGCCAGGGGTTGCAGTTAGGCTTATTGTCCTGTTTACTCTGTTTGTCAGATAGTCCTGTATAGGTCTAGTGGAATTACTCTAGACAACAGCTTAACAACTACATGTAATACAAGGAATTACTGTAATTAATATTTGCCCATTATTCTGAACAGACATCTAATCATTTTATATGAATGAAGCAGCTGATTGTGCAAAGACATGCAGTTGCTTTATTTTTTTTCATGGCTTTACTTAACCACTTCAGCCTTCAGTCGTTTTCACTTTATGCATCCGATCAATTTTCACCTCCCATTCATTAGCCTATAACTTTATCACTACTTATCACAATGAACTGATCTATATCTTGTTTTTTCCGCCACCAATTAGGCTTTCTTTGGGGGGTACATTTTGCTAAGAGCCACTTTACTGTAAATGCATTTTGACAGGAAGAATAAGAAAAAAACGGAAAAAATTCATTATTTCTCAGTTTTCAGCCATTATAGTTTTAAAATAATACATGCCTCCATAATTAAAACTCACGTATTGTATTTGCCCATATGTCCTGGTTATTACACCGTTAAAATTATGTCCCTATCACAATGTATGGCGACAATATTTTATTTGGAAATAAAGGTGCATTTTTTCCGTTTTGCATCTATCACTATTTACAAGTTTAAAATAAAAAAAATTTAGAAATATTTCATCTTTACATTGATATTTAAAAAGTTTAGACCCTTAGGTAAATATTTACATGTTTTTTTTTTATTGTAATGTTTTTTTTTTTGTATTAAACATTTTATTTGTGTATTTTTGGGAGGGTGGGCTGTAAACCACAGTTTTATAATGTAAATGTGTCTTGAGTTTTATTTTTTTCACTTTTAGTTGTAGTTTGTTTACATGACGTCACTCTAAGCGTAACATACGCATAGAGCGACGCATGGGGGACGTTACAGACAGAAAAAGCGAAGCTTCCGAGAGAAACTGTCGCTTTTTTTAGCGGGGGAGAGGAATCTGTGATCGGGCACCATAGCCCGATTCACTGATTGCCAGGCTAACGAACCGCGGCCGGAAGCACGCGTGCACGCGCGCGATCGGCCGCGGGAGCGCGTGGACGCGCACATGGCCTCCTGGGCGTAGCTAGTACGTCCAGGAGGGCAAAGTAGTTAAAGGGGAACTTCAGCCTAAACAAACATACTGTCATTAAGTTGCATTAGTTATGTTAATTAAAATAGATAGGTAATATAATCTCTTTCCCACCCTGTTTTAAAAGAATCTTTCAACCAGAGAATGCAAAGATGACTGGCCTCTGACGAAGCGGGGTGACCTGCGAAACGGCTGTCAGGCCGTCTTTTTGTATCTTCCTTTATTAACCTTACTGTACCTGTTGGATTAAAAATTCTACCGAAGCAGCAGATTGGTGCCGGATTTACTTTTCTTCTTCTACCCTGTTTTAAAAGAACAGGCAAATGTTTGTAATTTCATGGGGGCAGCCATCTTTTTCATAAGGGGAGCCACCTTTTTGGTTCAAAAGGAGGTGACAGGGAGCATGAAAACAGTTCCAACTGTCCTGTGTCCTGATCACCCCTCCCAGCTGCTCGTTCTAGGCTTCAGATCTCAAATTCAATATTTGACAAAAAAAAAACAATTTGCACCAAAACAGCAGAACGAGAACAACAACATCAGAAATCCCATCGTGCTTTGCACAGCATCAGGGGGAAAATGCCCGGGCAGTTTTATTTTGTGCAGCTAAAAATTAGGCTTGGGGAAGAAAAACAAAGTTCTGATGCTGTGAAACTATTATAGAAACACCAAGGTTTTTCAGTGCTGCTGAGTAGATTTTTAGTCTGGAGGTTCACTTTAAGCCTTAAAGAGGAACACTAGCCAAGGATTGAACTTCATCTCAATCAGTAGCTGATACTCCTTTTCCCCCAAGAAATATTATTATATACAGTATTTATTTATTTTCATTCTTTTTTACTTTAGGATACATACATACCACTGAATAAAGAGTACCCAAGGTTTGGTCCTCCAGATTCATCTTCCACTGTTAGTTGGGGCACACCCCTTCCTACTCCACATCCTCAGCCACACCAAAAACAGCAGGTAATTGTAATAAAAAAGTAAGGTGGTTGTAGTTGTAGCATGATCCAAAGGAGTGGGCAGGTACAGATACATGCAGACTATGAAACCTGAAAGGTGCCTGTCCTCCCACCCACCTTACCTGCCAGTCCTGCAGGCACTGGTATTCTCCAGACACCTATGATGCTTCAAGTGCCTGTTGTGCAGCAGAGCAACTTCTCTCCTTTCTCTCTCTCACTGGTATTTTCAGACCACCGCTGGCTCCCTAACTCAGAGTACTAAACAGCAGAGCATGCAAGCAGAAGTCAGAATATTTACTGCTCCTGGTTCCACTGCTGGGTCTTCACTTTTCTCTACCTGTCCACAAGTCACAACGATGTATTTTATGTGCCCTCTGCTGCTGAAGTCTTTCAAGCCTTACTATGTGTCCTACTTCCCATTGCTGATAGAAAGCTCCATATTGATAATAAAAAGCAGAAAACAGAGCAAGGCTGGAAGACTTCAGCAACAGACTTCTGCTGTTGTCAGTATGCTGTGGATGACACCATGGTTGTCTTGGACTATGTGCAGCAGATAAATCTCTAACAATAAGTATTGCAAGAAAGGAATCCGTACCTTCTTAAAATGTAGTCAGTTTTAACAGCTGTCTTATTTCCATTGTTGCTTTCCATTCAAAATGCTTTCACTTTCTAACTACCTTTCTCTATTATTTATAGCCGATTGTTACTAAACAAGTCCCAGCCAAAGCTGAGGTAAGGGAAGCACACAATGGTTTACAGTTATGCGAATATAGTATGTAATAATATGCAAGTCTGCACTAATATGTCTTTTCAGCAGCTGTCTGTAGCACACCTGAGAACAGTTCCAGAGAACTTGCCGTCACCATCAGACAGATTCCGTTTGAAGTACAAGCAGTATGAAGAAGAAATGAAGAACAGCTATAAGCAGTACACCATGAGAGAGAGGATCAAAGATACACAGCGCTCTGCCAGACAGGAGAAAACACAAGAGGTGATTACATACACTTGTCATCTTCATCATTTTGAAAGCTAAATGACTGCCACAATGCTGTTTTAATTAATGTATGATATATAAAAAAGTATAGAGGAGCAGCCAGTATTGGGTATAGAAAGACTATTAGAGGGACTATTTATTGTTGCACACATGGACACATGACAGCCCCGCCCCCTCCAATGGGCCTAATAATATCCAGGTCCAAGAGGCACAAAGCACTGGATTGACATACTGTGGACCCGAATATTTTGTGATAGCAGGGATTCCTTGGTTTGTTAATTGTATTGGGGAGGGGTCGTGTCAATAAGTAGTCTTTTTAAACCCAATACTCTCTGCTCCTCTATACTTTTTTTATATTCTGTAATTATATGGAGTTAGAGCGCCATTAATTTATTTCTCTTGACTGCTCTCCTGCTTTTTTTCCTTTTTTTCTGATTAATTACTCATAACTCTTTATTTTGACAGTATTTCTTTTGTATGACACACTCATGAGTCATGCTACCTCTTTCCAGAAATGTTATACTCACTCGAGTTTATCCAAATTATTTCAGTGAACCTCATTTGACTTTATCTTTGGTTTATAATGTCAGCCAAGGCAAATACATTGATTTTGCATATGACTGGAAAGTTGCATCTCCACAGTGTACCATATGGACGCTGTCTTTAGGTCAATAAGGTAGCAAAATACATTACTCAGATTTCTCTTACAGCAGTACAAACGTTATCAGGTAATGTAACAATCATTTCCCTACAGAAGGACTTTGTAATTAAATATAGGCATATGTGCACACCAGTACTATGTAATCTGTAGTGTAAGTACTGGTAAAGCAGCAGGGGGAGATGGCAGTGCTTCACAAGACAAGCTGCATCTGAATGACTAACAGCATAGGTGTGCAGAACCAAATTAAAGGCAGAATACACATCTTGCCTTCAAAACAGATGCACCAAATTAGCATTAATTATGGATGTTAGCTTCCAAAAACAGTTTGCATACAGAGTGTTCCATACTGGACCCTTCCACCGCAATGAGGTTATCTTTCTGGGAAGGACCCTTACCTCTAACTAATTACCAGACAAGCATACCCAGGAGTGGCTGGCCATAAATGGTTTACACATTTTTTAGACAACAGGGAAGAATTGGCAGTGCATCTGAAATGACTACCAACAGAGGCATGCAGGACCCCCTAGAGGCAAATACACACCTTGTATTCGAAGCAGATGATAAACGATGCACCAGAGCCATAATCTCTGAATAGAAACAGAATGCAAACATGAAATATCAAATGTTATAATTAGGCTCTGCACACCTATGCTGTTAGTCATTCAGATGCAGCTTGTCTTGGGGATGCAAACTGCAGGGAGAGGGAGACATGGCAGCGCTTCCCAAGCATCTGTTTTGAATACAAGGTGTGTATTTGCCTCTAGGTGGCTCTGCACGCCTCTGTTGGTAGTAATTTCAGATGCGGCCTGGTTTTAGGATGGGCTACCAAGTCTCCCGTTGTCTAAATACATGTAAAGCCTTACATACAGTGGTTTGCAAAAGTATTCGGCCCCCTTGAAGTTTTACACATTTTGTCTTATTACTGCCACAAATCAATTTTATTGGAATTCCACGTGAAAGACCAATACAAAGTGGTGTACACGTGAGAAGTGGAACGAAAATCATACATGATTCCAAACATTTAAAAAAAAAATAACTGCAAAGTGGGGTGTGCGTAATTATTCGGCCCCCTGAGTCATTACTTTGTAGAACCACCTTTTGCTGCAATTACAGCTGCCAGTCTTTTAGGGTATGTCTCTACCAGCTTTGCACATCTAGAGACTGAAATCCTTGCCCATTCTTCTTTGCAAAACAGCTCCAGCTCAGTCAGATTAGATGAACAGCTTTTGTGAACAGCAGTTTTCAGATCTTGCCACAGATTCTCGATTGGATTTAGATCTGGACTTTGACTGGGCCATAGTAACACATGGATATGTTTTGTTTTAAACCATTCCATTGTTGCCCTGGCTTTATGTTTAGGGTCATTGTCCCGCTGGAAAGTGACCCTCCGCCCCAGTCTCAAGCTTTTTCAGACTCCAAGAGGTTTTCTTCCAAGATTGTATTTGCTTTATTTGGCTCCATCCATCTTCCCATCAACTCTGACCAGCTTCCCTGTCCCTGCTGAAGAGATGCACCCCCAGAGCATGATGCTGCCACCACCATATTTGACAGTGGGGATGGTGTGTTCAGAGTGATGTGCAGAGTTAGTTTTCCGCCACACATAGCATTTTACATTTTGGCCAAAAAGATCCTTTTTGGTCTCATCTGACCAGAGCACCTTCTTCCACATGTTTGCTGTGTCCCCCACATGGTTTGTGGCAAACTGCAAAAGGGACTTCTTATGCTTTTCTGCTAACAATGGCTTTCTTCTTGCCACTCTTCCATAAAGGACAACTTTGTGCAGTGCACGACTAATAGTTATCCTATGGACAGATTCCCCCACCTGAGCTGTAGATCTTTGCAGCTCGTCCAGAGTCACCGTGGGCCTCTTGACTGCATTTCTGATCAGCGCTCTCCTTGTTCGGCCTGTGAGTTTAGGTGGAGGGCCTTGTCTTCGTAGGTTTACAGTTGTGCCATGCTCCTTCCATTTCTGAATGATTGCTTGAACAGTGCTCCGTGGGATGCTCAAGGCTTTGGAAATCTTTTTGTAGTCTAAGCCTGCTTTAAATTTCTCAATAACTTTATCCCTGACCTGTCTTGTGTGTTCTTTGGACTTCATGGTGTTTTTGCTACCAATATTCTCCTAGACAACCTCTGAGGCCGTCACAGAGCAGCTGTATTTGTACTGACATTAGATTACACACAGGTGCACTCTATTTAGTCATTAGCACTCATCAGGCAATGTCTATGGGCAACTGACTGCACTCAGACCAAAGGGGGCTGAATAATTACGCACACCCCACTTTGCAGTTATTTATATGTAAAAAATGTTTGGAATCATGTATGATTTTCCTTCCACTTCTCACGTGTACACCACTTTGTATTGGTCTTTCATGTGGAATTCCAATAAAATTGATTCATGTTTGTGGCAATAATATGACAAAATGTGGAAAACTTCAAGGGGGCTGAATACTTTTGCAAACCACTGTATTTATGAACTAGGGTTATGTACTGGGCCCTTTTCATCTTTCACTCACAGCACTGGACTGTAGGATACATCACAGAGGATAAAAAGGGCTGAATACTCCATTGTGTGAAAACACAAAGCAGTTTTTGGTACAGTGGTTAATGTCGTACCTACACTGTAATCATAAATAAGGAAACATCCATCTTCCTTGGATATTTCTATTTATAAATATATGGTTACTAAAATTGTTGTTAAAGTTGCAATATTGCTGATATTTCACAATATGAATCAGGTTGTAGAATATTGGTAAATCTACCGATATTCTACTACCACAATTAAATTGTTATTTATTTGTGCCTAAATTAGCGCTCAACTTTTTTAAAGGTATGCCGTGGCTGTCCTAATGACAGGGTACATGAGGATGTACTCACACCAATTATTCACAATCTATGGGCTCTAGGAAAGCCACTGGATCCAAGCAGTGCATTGCCATCCTAGCATCTTATAGTGGACATGAACTCCTAGCAGGGTAGGAAATTGCACACCCTGCACCCACAGAAACAATGCAACCAGCCTGAAGTAGTCAGCACTAACCGTTATGTGTTTCTTTTAATTTCATGCTTTGTCAAACTTTTGCTCAGGGGAGAGGAATTTCCCATTGGTGACTTTATTTTCTGGCTTCCATTGAACATATGCTAATTTCTGTTTTGCTGGTCATCTGTCTTTCCAATCACAATAGGTATGCAGATGAAGTGCTCTGACACTGCTGGCTGCATGCTTGTTTCACTTGTGTCACTCAGAAATCAGTGAAGTCAATAAACTAGCCTGGCAGGTGGCATTTTTAAAAATGAGATTGTAATGTCAGTATCCATATACCTCTTCTGTAATAATCTGTATATTCTAAAAGTGGCCAGCAGAGGTCTCATCACAGTCTGCTTTGTGAATTTAACATACTTATTGTTTATGTACTGTATGTTTGTCTATAGAATGTAAAACATTGTATGTGACTATTTTATTATTATTATTTAGTATTTATATAGCACTGTCATCTTCCGCAGCGCTGTACAGAGTATATTGTCTTTTCACTAACTTTCCCTCAGAGGAGCTCACAATCTAATCCCTACTGTAGTCCTATGTCTATGTATGTATCGTGTAGTCAGTGTATGTATTGTAGTCTAGGGACAATTTTAAGGGGATGCCAATTAACTTATTTGTATGTTTTTGGGATGTGAGAGGAAACTAAAAGTGCCCAGAGGAAACCCACGCAGACACGGGGAGAGCATACAAACTCCTTGCAGATGTTGACCAGGCTGGGATTCGAACTGGGTACCCAGCACTGCAAAGCGAGAGCACTGTGGCCACCGCACTGCCCAGAGGCGTAGTGGTTAGCTGAGAGGAAAGTACTGTCCCTTAAAGAGAACCTTGTTATGGGAAGTGGAAGAGGTTGCTTTAACTATACAGTAGTTTGTTCTTTAGATGGGAACTGGAAGATGTTAAAATGATGTCATCAGTGCAAAGATGCAATAACTGTTATTATTTAGGGGGTATTTTTATGTATCACTTCCTGCAGTTCTTCTTTATTAGTGATGGTCATGTGATAGATATGTTAGCCTCTGATTTGCTAGTCATCATGATCATGTGCTAAACCAGGATGTGATCACAGCAAATCAGAAGTCTGCAAGTCTATCAGCTGATAAAACAAATCACATGCTTCTCCACGACTTCTCCTAGATATGACCATCAGGGCCATATCACTCTAAATTGGCAGCAGCGGGCGTGCCACACCGCCAAAAACAGGCCTTCAGGGAATACCCCGTTACTATGTGGTATTCCCTGTTGGCATCCAGCCAAGCCGAAAGTGACACTCACTTCCTGCTGGCCAACTGATGACGTTCGTGGAAGCATGTTGCAAAAAATACTCTTCCGCGCATGTGCAATGCATAAAACCTGCAGCGGCTATTCACACTGACACGCGTCACCATAGACTTACATGACTTCTGGGCCAATGCAAATCGATGCATTTACGCATGGTAACGTAGTTTTGGAAGCGCGTCAGATTGAGGACTTCCAGCGCACCGCACCGTGATGCAGGTAATGTGATTTTCTCCATAGACTTAAATTGCCCTGCAGTAGCAATGTGGCAATTTGTCGCACCGCCACAGTGTGAAAGGGCCCTCACTGTTCTTTTTGTGTATAGGGAATATAAATATGCAAGGAAAACCACTTTGCCTGACTGAAAAAGGTAAAAAAGATAACAATTAAAAGGAGGATTCCACAGGACACCATTAATCTTCACCTCACTGAAGACTTTCACAATCTCTTAAGCTAGATCTACCAGGCACGATGTTACTTATCAATCGAGCCGCTGATGCGGCTTGATTGTTAAGATCCAACAGGTCCGATCTCGCCGCCGCTCGATTCCCCGCCAGCGGACAATAGTGGGGAATCGAGCGGAAGATAAGCGGCGGGGACGGGCGGGTATCGAATCCGACGCACGCGCGGACGTGCGGGGACGCGGAGGGTGCGCGCGGGGATGCGGAAGAGGCGATACAGCGGCTAATCGAGCCGCCGGATCGCTCCGTGTAGATCTAGCTTAAAATCCTGAAATCCCAAGGTTGATATATCATGTGAGCGCTTGGCAAGTTGCCCAGCTTGTCTGGCTCCTTCTTTAATGCTAGGTACACACAATGCAATTTTCTGATGGATTTACTGTCAGATCGATTATTTCCAACATGTGCGATCTGATTTCCGACTGATTTCCGTTCACTTCTGTGAAAAATTGATCAGAAATTGGTTAGAAAATCAATCGGAAATCAGATTGGACTTGTTGCAAATAATCAATCTGACAATAAATCTGTGATAAAATTGTATTGTGTGTACCTAGCATAAGATATTGGTATGAATGCCATTGATACAATGCCATAGACAGCTTTGAGTAGTATTTTATATGTATGTCACAGGAATTGTGGTGGCTAAATGAGTGGGATTGTATGACATGCATATATGTTACAATACAACACAAGAATATCGTAACTGAAGATATCATGAAAAGCCATCAGTATGGTGAGTACATCCATACTCACCTTCACTAATGCCATCCTATGGCTGTGGGTGGAACACTTGTCACTGACAAAGTCTGTGAAAAGAATAGCACTGTAAATACATGTACTGTAATTATCACATAACTATGAAGTTGGCATGATTTTACCTATTCTAAAACATTTTCCACTGACAGAATTTCAGCCTGTCATTCCAGAAAACAAAGATCTAAAATAGATTCACCCAGCATGAAAAAGATTGCTTATTTTCATCACCAATCTGTCATCTACACCCACAAGTTAACTTTGTGTGACAGATCTGTGGTAGTGGTATTTGTAGTAGTGCTGTACAGCTATAGCAAGATCTGAGATCCTTGCTACTTGGTAAGATTTTATCCTAGCAGAATTTTTGTTTCTTAGCCGTATAGTCGAAGGTCCTTGCCAGATGCTGCTTGTGATATAGTGTCTTTAGCCTCTGGACAATGGGGATAGCTACAGCCATGACTGTATTTCTATAAAAAATTTTAACAGTATGCAATTCCCCAGCAAATTGATTTGCATGCTCAACATCTTCTCTACTGTCAACAGGATGGACTGCCTGAGGAAGGAGGTTTTTCTGTCATAACTCCGATGGATGATAAAGTTTACCTTCAGCATTGCTACACTAGCAAACCCTACTCAGCACAGCATAGCCTCAGGAAGCTGGAAGCTGTAAGTTGTTGAAGAAGAATGTGCACTGTTAGAATCCACTTGGGGAGCTTTATACGACACAAACACATCTGGCTTCATATACATAGTCGTGCTTGCTAGAGGAAGATGTTTATCCAAGCTAACCCAGAAATAAATAAAAAAGAACACATTTCAAATGCAAAATTCAGAAGCAAATAACTTAAAATGAACTTTTCACTTATTTTACCAACAAAGAGGTTTGCACTATACCGAGTAGACTATATATTCTTATTTTGTCTTTCATTTCTGACAATGACTAAACAATCAGCTTCTGCTTTCTGAGGTTGATGTTCTGCCGTTTCCACACTCTCCAAATGGATTATATTGTTTACATTAAGTGTGATTAGAAATGATAAATGATGCAATGTGATTGGTTTCTCCAAAGTATTTGCACACTAATTTTCCTTAAAATGTTGTTGGATAATACTTTCGTCTGGCGAGTGGAGAAAATTGGAGAAAAGGAAAGAACGTACAGTAGGTGATCTAGAAACCTTACCTAACCTTCATTTTCTGTAATGCAGGGTACACACCATGCAAATTCCACTTCAGATCCTATTTGAGTGAATTGATCAGAACGATATTCTGATCTGACACTAAGCGGCTATCGAAGAAAGCTAGCATACACAATACACATGTAGGGTTGCAACTATATGAAAATCTGTAACGATTGGTGTCAGCAAAACTTTTTCTGATTATTGGTGATCTGCAGTATCACCAATAATACAGATGCTATACCTGATTATGTGGTGATCTGCAGAATCACCAATAATGCTAGTATAGCCAGACACAGGACAACTAATGTGAGATAGTGTTTGGTGCAACAGTAAGGAGGAAGAGGAGATCTCCCGAGGAGCGGGTGACTCAGACAGTACTGCAGCCAATGATCACCTGAGGAGCAGGTGATTCAGACTGTACTGCAGTCAATGATCACCTGAGGAGCAGGTGATTCAGACTGTACTTCAGTAAGTGGACGCCTGAGGAGCAGGGACCACTGACTGAGCTACAAAGGAT
The DNA here is from genome assembly GCF_040937935.1 of Hyperolius riggenbachi. Taxonomy (NCBI): domain Eukaryota; kingdom Metazoa; phylum Chordata; class Amphibia; order Anura; family Hyperoliidae; genus Hyperolius; species Hyperolius riggenbachi. The sequence goes on from NC_090648.1 coordinate 307,116,972, forward strand.
GATCACCTGAGGAGCAGGTGAATAAGACTATACTGCAGCCCGTGGACACCTGAGGAGCAGGTGTTACAGACAGTGCTGCAAGGATGATCACCTGAGGAGCAGGCGATTAAGACTGTACTGCAGTCAGTGGACACCTGAGGAGCAGGTGTTACAGACAATGCTAAAGCTAAGCTTCACCTGAGGAGCAGGCGATTACGACTATACTGCAGCTAGTGGACACCTGAGGAGCAGGTGTTACAGACAGTGCTGCAGCTGAGCTTCACCTGTGTGAGATCCCTCACCAGTGGCTAGGCCCACTGGTGAGGACAGGAAGGTCAGACAAGCCGAGTAGGCAACGTACGGACAGATAAAGTACAAAGACAGAAGGCTGATTCAGTGTCACGTTCAGGCAGAGTCGGCAACAGGAATCAGATGAGCAGAGGTACAGAATCAACAAGCAGGAGAATAGTCAAAGGAAGCAGAAGGCCATAACAGATAATACAATGCAATTAGTACTTTAAGCTATCAACAGAATCTGGCTAAGTGTGGATCCCCAACTCCAGCTGGTTCTAGCACACTTTGGGATCTGACTAGGGTCTGAGCGCTAACACGTTAGCATTCGCAACAGCAGACACGGAGCAACTGACAGACTAGTACTATATATACAGAGATGCTCCGCAGCGCCGCCCCCATCACTCAGCCAATCCAAAGTACCGTTGGAGTCAGCTGACTTGGCAGATCAGCTGACTCCCCTTCTATTAACATAAAGGTCCTGGCGCGCGCGCAGCCCTCAACCTATGTGCAATAGAAGGACCAGGCAGAGCACCAGCATGTAATTGCGTGGCAGAGGCCGCCGGCTGATACGCGGAGATAGCCGCCATGCCGCTTGCCTCTGCGGCGGTATCTCCGCTATCTATTACAAAATCCGTCTAAAAAAATACCACGTCTAAAAAAATACCATGGTATGATGTCAAGGTATTATACAGTTATTTGGTACTGGCCCTCCCCATTACATTAAATAATGTTCCCCCACCAGTATGGTAGCCAGATGTGCCGTACTCCGTCGGCATACATATACTTAAGCCGCCGGGAGATTTGGGCGCATAGTAAAGCTGTAAAAATGGCCCATACTCACGGGCAACTTTTTGGGCCTGTCGCCAGCACACGTGAGCGTGTGGGCGACAGGCCAGCGACAGCTCCTCGCCAGGTCCCTCCGCGTACACACGCGGAAGAGGGACCAGCGGCGCGACGGAAGCTGTCGCCGACGTTCCTCCTCCCCCCGCCGGAAGCTCCGTATTCCTCAATGGAGGTTGCTGTCGCTAGTCCGTGTACTCACGCGGACTAGCGACAGTTGCGGCGGAGTTGCGGCGGCAACTGTCGCCAGGCGATTGAGCAGTTCAATCGCCTGGCGACATCAGCGATGAGCGACAGTTCGGGGTGCGCGCCCGTGCAACGGCGCATACTCACGGGCGACCTGTCGCCGCAACACGCGCGCGCCGCGTGTTGCGGCGACAATTGTAGCCCGTGAGTATGGGCCATAAGGCTCACCCTGCTCCTGCAAAAGTCCTGGCGGCATTAAATACTATTGTCCCTCCAGGTCGTCATGGATAGTGGTGACAGATGTAATTCTTCTGCCAGCAATAGCTTACTGTGTTTTTATAGCAATTTGTACTCTGTCTTTTGACACTGAAATTACTCACTGAGCACCGCTATAGCCGTAATTCCTATTATAGCCTATGGCGGCACAGGCTGTGCCCAAATCTCTGGTGCTGTTTTTACAGAGCTCCACTCCCACCCCCCACCCCCCTGTATGGTAGCCAGGTATAGGTGCCTCCAGTATAGCTAGTTAGGTATAGCTGCCTCCAGTATAGTAGCTGCATCTATTACTAGTAGCCAGTAATAGGTGCAGCCAGTAATAGGTGGCCGTAGAATAGGTAGCCAGGGATAGGTGTAGCCAGTAATAGGTGACTGCAGTATAGATAGTCAGGCATGGGTGTAGCCAGTATTAGGTGGTCGCAGTATAGGTAGCCAGGGATGGGTGTAGCCAGTAATAGGTGGCCGCAGTATTGGTAGCCAGGGATAGGTATGGCCAGTGATAGGTGGCCGCAGTATTGGTAGCCAGGGATGGGTGTAGCCAGTAATAGTTGGCCACAGTATAGGTAGCCAGGGATGGGTGTAGCCAGTAAAAGGTGGCCTCAGTATAGGTAGCCAGGGATAGCTATAACCAGTAATAGGTAGCCGCAGTATTGGTACCCAGAGATAGGTGTAGCCTGTAATAGGTGGGCGCAGTATAGGTAGCCAGGGATAGCTATAACCAGTAATAGGTGGCCGCAGTATTGGTAGCCAGGGATAGGTGTAGCCTGTAATAGGTGGCCGCAGTATAGGTAGCCAGGGATAGGTGTAGCCAGTAATAGGTGGCCACAGTATAGGTAGCCAGGATTGGTGCCCGTAGTATAGAGAACCAGGTGGGGGAGGGGGATGCAGTGGTGGGGTAAACATACTCACTTGCCGGGGTCCTGCACGTGTGTACTTTATTCTTCCTGTTCTTCCGTTCCCTCTCCTTGTACCAGCGCCCAAGGGGCGCTATTACAGGGAGATGGAACACAAGAGCAGGAAGGAGGAAGAAGTAGTACATGCGCGCAGTAGCCCGGTCGAAGTGAGAATTTGTTTCACCCCGCTCCATCTCCCCACCACCCGCGTAAACCGGTAAAATGCAATTGTGCATGGTATGATTACCATGCACAATCAAACCGCAGAATACCACCATACCGCGGCAACCCTATACACATGTATGAGATTTTCTCAAATTCCGATCACATGATGACGGAAATTAATTGAAGGGACATATACATGGAAGATTGTCAGTATTTTGATCAATATTTTCCAGCATGTCCAATCTGCTTTCGATTGAGAAAGAGATTTTTTTTTAGCTGATTAGTGATTGGTCACTGGCAATCAGTAGGGTGTCATTTTTTTGCCCGATCCAATCATTTTTTTTGAACAGAAATAGGATCTGAAGTAGAAATTGCATGCTGTGTTACCAGCTGAATACATCTTCTGTCAGGGAGCAAACGTTTGCCACCATCACCTGAGTCATATAAAACCACACAAGGATTCCTAAAAGCTTGGTGAAAATGGGGTGGGGTTGTAGTAATTTGCCCACATCCATAGTGAGGAATCTGGGTGGTCCTGGATTAAATACAAACATGTCTCAGGACAGTTGTGTGAATACAGCTGCAATGTTATGACCACTGTTTCACTTCATCTTTTAGTAATCTTTGCTGTGGTCTAATGTGACCCAAGTGAGGATTGTAAACCTACACCAGCTAATACATAATCATTTGTTAATCTCAGTTTTGCTCAATCAGTTAGGGTCACCACTGTTGTTGCTTTACCTTTAAGCTTTCATTATGTCACTGACACTTCAATTCCAAAGATTCAGAAAGAAAGAAGGATATTTAAAGTGGCCTGATAGGCCTGAGAAACAATTATACATAGAGAGTAATGCCTTGTACACACTTGATCCCTCGGGCAACATTGCAGGGCTGAGGCTGTGAAAACATGTCACTATCCTCCAGTCTAGTAATGTTATATCGTGGATAAGGTCCTGGGAGATCCCCCCTGATCCAGTAGGGATCTCTTGGCCTATAAGAGAGGGAAGACCAGGAGCCTAATGGTGCAGCACCGTCAGATGCTGGTGGTCGTAACACTCACATGATTGGGCTGCAGTCCCGCTACCATCTTATAAGCATGTGGAAGTAAACCGTTCCCGCTCGGTATCCCGGATCCTTCTGGAACTCCTCCTTCGATCCTTTCCTCAGGTGAACTAATCCACAGGTGGACAGGGATAAACACCCCACATGGAGGTGTGTAGCATAGACAAGTCTACAGTATAACCATTTTTACAATAAAGACTCCTGTTTTATTCTATGCAGGTCTTCATTAGAGGTAAGATACCTCTTTTTTTCTATATTATAGATAGCCGTATAGATTTATCTGTACCCTTGACACACATATATTGGGCGCCTCCCCCACCAACTAATTTGTACCCTTGCCACACATATATTGGGTACCTCCCCCACCAACCAATTCTGTGTAGTCTAGTAAGATGTTCTGTTGCAGTGGAGGGGGCAGGGGGCTGATGGAACCCACAGAGCAAGCTGGGCAAGGAGTAAGAACTATGCCCTCACCGGAGTGCGCCAATGGGGATTTGGGGCGGTCGTACACATGCTAGATTCTTGCCTGAGGGGTCTTTATTAAACACCTGAGCCAAGTTTAATCTACTGTGTGTATACAGCATTAGGCTACACCTCTGCACCAATATAGTAGAGTAAGGGGAAGTGTGTCAAAGGTGTGGGTGGTCGACAGCATCAGATTATGAGTTGAAAGACCAATGCCCAGTCCTCACTCCTCCATCTCCTTCACCTCTAATATTGACCTATAAGTGCTCAGTAAACAAATCACTTACAGGTCCATCTTAAAAACTGTCTGTGTTGCATTATTGACATTTACTAGTAGGATTCATTTTTTTAGGATAATGTAATGTAGATGGGTTTGGATGCACTTAAAATTGCTATATATGGAATGCATATATAAGTGCTCCATTAGAAACAGCCAAACCCTGAGAAAATCCTGGTTTTTACTTTCATGCATATCGGCTGGACTGCTGATGAGAAAGTGCTAATTATTTTTCATGTTCGTGCTATATACTGTTAAAATGATACATAATTGCACAGGAATGTTTTTTTTTTTTCGCCATGGTACCCCATTGAGGGCCATTTCCAAGCTCGAATGCCTGCTATGTATTTATAGACTATCCTGTTTTTCAGTGAACACGGATAACTTGCAATTGCAGATTCAATCTGTGGCTATATTATTGCATATTATTTTCAGCCCTCCTGTGGCTCTGCAGATTTTCCAAAAGCCTTTAAAAGCTTGTTTTGGTTCTTCAGCTATCTGTTTCCACTCCAATCTCTCTTTCTCTCTCTCTCTCTCTCTCTCTCTGCTTCCTACTCGTGATACTTTTTATAGTAATGACACTTGGGGGATTTGACCCTCTTGCTCTTACCTCTTCCTCACCACACTTTTCAGCAGTTCACTTTATACGCTCCATGAAAATAGCTGCAAGGGCTCACTGTTTTTGGACACTCTAGCTGTGCCACTTGCCATCAGTTTCTCAAGATTCTTGGTGAGATGTCAGTCACACCGCAATTTTTTTATACTGTTTTTTTTTTGTTTTTTTTACTATAAGTAACTCCTGCTCCTGATAAGGTCATGCTTGCTGCTTCTGTAGTCTAGTGGGAATTCTTAAAGAGACCCTGTAACAACAAACAGGGGCCCAGGAGAACATAATGAATAGAATGGTATGCTTTTTTTTTTTTTTTTTTTTTTTTAATATTCTTTATTTTGTTAAAAGGATAGTTATAGGGTACATGTCAACATTATCAGTTAAAGTTCAGTCAATTTTTGATACATAGTGATTTGTACATGTTTATAATGACTACGGAGATGTCCAACGTACATTCGTAAGAGATATCCTTTCTAATAGTATCATAAATTGCAAATAAATGCTTTAGATGATGCATAGTGTTCTCAACAGATGAGATTATTATAAAGTACACTTGAGCCATACCTTTATATCCTTTTAAAGTGTATATAAAGTTTTATATCCTTATAACATTAACCAATAACCAATAAAACCGTCATAACCAGTGACCGAGTGTGGTTTATTCCTTTATGTGCCTAATTAGGTAGGGACTGCCCTCCTCCCCATCCCTGTAAGGAGGGCGCGCCTCCGACCTCCTAATGTTTACCCTGATTCCCAGGGTGTACCTTCCCCAATTTTTCTCTGCTATTGTTGTTGTTGTATCCGCCTCTCACTTATTTGCCTGTCTGGTGCCTGAACTTCGACCATCTCCCAAGGGACTCAATCACAGGGATTGAATCATCGGCTCAAACTCCTCTGACTCTCGAAACATGTCCCAGTACCCCCATTTTTTTTTGAATATTTCAAGTCTGTTTGAGGCTATGTGTGCTAATTCTTCCATACGGTGAATATAGTCGATTTCGGATACCAATTCTCTAAATGCCGGAGGTGCGGTCTTCCGCCAATGTCTCACAATCATACTTTTAGCTGCATTTAGGATATGTTTAACAATGGACTTTTTATATCTTTTCATAGGCCAGTCATTTAAATGGAGTAGATAAAATTCTGCTATGAAAGGGATATCTCCCTCTATCAGGTGTTTAATTAGTTTTTCCACTCCCCTCCAAAATCTCTCAATCCCCTTGCAAGTCCATAACACATGCATAAGTGTGCCTATAGTGTTTCCGCATCTCCAGCAGTTAGAATCGGCCTCCGGGAATATGTGTTGTAGCTTAGCTGGTGTCCAGTACCAATTAGTCAGTATCTTATAGTTTATCTCCTGTATATTCACTGCCATTGATGATTTGTGTGCAAAAATGCACATCTTATCTATTTGTCCTGGCGTGAAGGATCTATTTAGTTCTGCTTCCCAGATACCTATATAGGGTAAAGGGGATGTCTCCTGGTCTATCAGTAGCAGATACAATCCAGATAAAGTTTTTGGTAAGGGATCACTTCCTGTGCATAGGGATTCAAATGTGGTGCATTGGCGCCAATTATCTGGGACAATACCGTTGCTACGTAGGTAGTATCTGATTTGGAACAGGGCCCACCAGTTTAGCTTTAAAGGGACTCCGAGCTCACGAAAAAAAGAAAAGTTGTACTCACCAGGGGCTTTCTCCAGCCCAGTGCTGGTCGGGAGGTCCCACGCCGGCGTCCTGGCTCCTCTCCTTCTCCCCGCTCCGGTATAGCTGACAGGCCGCAGCCCGGGCGACACTCGGTGGAGTGTCGGGCTGCAGCTTCCGCGTATGACGCGGATTACGTCACACGCCGGCCGCCTCGCGTCATCACGGCGGCCGGCGTGAAAGTACTGCGCATGCGCGCTTTAATCGCGCATGCGCAGTACTTTCACGCCGGCCGCCGTGATGACGCGAGGCGGCCGGCGTGTGACGTAATCCGCGTCATACGCGGAAGCTGCAGCCCGACACTCCACCGAGTGTCGCCCGGGCTGCGGCCTGTCAGCTATACCGGAGCGGGGAGAAGGAGAGGAGCCAGGACGCCGGCGTGGGACCTCCCGACCAGCACTGGGCTGGAGAAAGCCCCTGGTGAGTACAACTTTTCTTTTTTTCGTGAGCTCGGAGTCCCTTTAAGTTGGGATATTTTAGTTGAATAGTTGTATCTGGATACCATCCTGATTGATTGCCAAATTCGTGAAGAGTTAAATTCACCTCATTACCCACTCTGTGTTCCCTTTGTTCGTGGCTTTGTAGGGGTATATCTGGGTTGTTTGTTAGTGACAACAGTGGGGAGACTCCCGGTGAGAAGTCTGGGAAGTGTCTGATTTTTTTGAGCACTTCTAATGTGTTTAATACTAAAGGTGGTATCTTCCACATCTTACTATGTGTACTGGGAATCCAGAGTAATTTATCAGGGGCATGACTAGAAAGCGCCTTTTCAATGTTTGTCCATTGTTTACACCTGTAGTGTCTACTCCAATCTACAGCTCTGGTGAGTACGGCTGCGTAATAGTAATTTTTAACATGGGGTACTGCTAGTCCTCCTTTTTGTTTAGTTCTATATAGTATTTCTTTTTTTAGTCTGGGTGGTTTGCCCCTCCAAATGTATCTATTAAATGTTGCTTGTGCTTTTTGGAAGAAAGCTCCCGGGATCGGTACTGGTAAGGTCTGGAAGAGGTACAGGAGCCTGGGCATAATGTTCATCTTAAGGATTGCTACCCTCCCAATCCATGAAAAGTGGGGTTTATCCCATCTCCCTAGGTCTTCTGTCAACGTATGTAGGATAGGTGGGAAGTTCTGGAGATATATTTCTCTGAGGGAGTCTGAAATATATGTGCCAAGGTATTTAATATGTCGTGTATTCCATTTAAAGGGAAATTGACTTTCCAGGTGTTTCTGCTGGTCTGCAGGAAGCCCTACTCCATACGCCTCACATTTATCTAAGTTGATTTTGAAGTATGATATTCTGCTAAATTTGTTAAACTCCATAAGAAGATTAGGCAGTGTGATCAATGGGTTTGTCAGGAAGAATAAGAGATCGTCTGCGTACGCAGCTAATTTATGATTGACCGGTCCAATTTGGACACCCCCAATGTTCACATTTTTCCTAACGTGAGACAGGAAAGGCTCCAGAGCCAGGGCGAACACCAAAGGTGACAGTGGACATCCCTGTCTGGTTCCGTTAGTAATATTTAAAGGATCAGACAGGATACCATTTACTTTTATGCGTGCAGTGGGGACCGAGTATAGTGCGTCGATACAAGACAGCATTCGAGTACCTAAACCTGTATTTACTAATACTGCTTTGATCCAATCCCAGCTCACCTGGTCGAAGGCCTTCTCCGCATCTGTGGATAAAAGCATGCATGGTATTTGTCTCGACCGGGCGAACTGGGTCACATCAATTGCTCTAATGGTGTTATCTCTTGCCTCTCTTGTAGGTATAAAACCAACTTGATCCCAGTGGATTAGTTCTCCCATATATTCTGCCAATCTATTCGCTAATATTTTTGAGAATATTTTTAAGTCTAGGTTGAGGAGAGAAATTGGTCTGTAGCTACCACATATCGCTGGGTCTTTATTTGGTTTCGCTATAACTGATATATGGGATTCTAATGTTTGTAGTGGAAGGGATATATCTGGGTCTCCCACTGCTAGTGCATTAAACAGTTTACAAAGATATGGGGTTAAGATATGTTTGAATTTTTTATAGTATTCTATAGGGTATCCGTCTGGCCCCGAGGCCTTCCCTGATTTAATGCCTGTAATAACTTTTTTAATCTCCTGTTCTGTAAAGGGTTCCTCAAGTATTGATACATCTTCTTCTCCCAATCGAGGTAACTCTGCCTGTTTTAGGTATTTTTTTATTGCTTCTTTGAAGCTTGGTTTGTTGTTATTGTCGTTTGATAGTTGTAAGTTATAGAGTTTCGTATAAAATTGTTTAAAGCTATTCGCTATAGATTCACTTCTAATATGTTTGACCCCTTGGGCATCTGTAATTTGGGAGACGTATGTTCTCTGCTGTTGTTTCTTTAAGGCTCTCGCTAGTAACTTGCCTGTTTTATTGCCCGAGAGGTAGAAAGTCCCCTGGCATCTATAAGCGGCCTGTTTTGCCTCTTTCTGTAACATGTCATTAAGTCTCTTTCTCTTTTCATCAAGGACAGCTAAATCTGCCTCGTTCTGGGATTTCTTATGTTTGAGCTCCAGGCCATGTACCTCTCCCAGCAACCGCCGCAGCATTTCACCCCTTTGTTTTTTACGTTTTGTGCCTATTTGGATGAGAAGTCCTCTCAGAGTGCACTTATGAGATTCCCACAGAATTGGTGGGGTGACTTCCTCTGTATCGTTAATCTGGAAGAAGCATTCTAAATGTTTTGTGATTAATTGGGAGACTTCCTCATCTTGTAGGAGTGAAATATTCAGCCTCCAGTTAAATGGAAGTTCTCTTTTGTCTTTACATCGTAGGGTAACCCATACCGGTGCATGATCAGAGTAGGAAGTCACTCCTATGTCTGATAAGATGTGCTCTGAGAGGAGATTATGAGAGACTAAAATGTAGTCAATTCTACTATATACGTTGTGTACTTGTGAGTAGAAGGAGTAGTCTTTGTTTTGTGGGTGTACGAGTCTCCACACATCAACCAACTGTCGCTCATGTAGCATCTTTTTCAGTTTATTAAGTTTTGCATATGAGATAGTTGACTTTCCCTGTGACGTATCTAAGACTGGATTCAAAGGTAGGTTCAGGTCACCTCCTAGAATCACGCTGCCCTCAGTGAAGGAATCAAGGACCTCCAGGAATTTTGCTAAAAATGTCACCTGGTCGACATTAGGAGCATATACGGATCCCATACTGTATTTAATACCTTTTATTGTGCCTTTGATCAGTACATACCTGCCCAAATCGTCAATTAGGGAGTCTGTGAGGATAAATGGTAGGGAGCGACTTAGAAGGATAGCAACCCCTTTTGTCTTTGAGTCAGGAGACGTCCCCAAGTAGGAGGTAGGAAAGTTTTTATCATTAAGTCTAGGGTGGTGATCCCTTTTAAAATGCGTCTCCTGCACAAAGACAATCTGTGCTCTCTGTCTCCACATATCTTTCAGCAATATCCTTCTCTTTTCCGGGATGTTTAACCCCTTGGTGTTGATCGATATACATTTCAAGGATTCCATGAGAGGGGGACAGCATTTCTGCTCACCTTGGGGGGCACACCATATAAACCTTTATACTCGGTCACTAAACAAATATAACAATCAATCCAACCATGTTTCAACATGAAAAATAACTCTAGTTTAAGCGTAATCCCATATCGGGTTGAGACTAACTTAGTCTCCCTATGTGGTAGCTGAGCAGCCAACATGACTTGTGAAGAGCTAAGCTCTCCCCCCTCCCCCCTATCCCCTCTCCCTTTTTATGAGAGACTTCTGACTATGTATTGTCCCCTGGTGTCTGTGACACCGACATGGTGTATTTATTTATATATATGGCAGATTCTCTCCCCCTAGCCTCTTCTTTAATGGTTCCTAGCTAATCACTATTATAGTATTACCTGATTTATGGGCTGCTCACCCCCCCGCCGTGGCCATATAGACATCAGGTATATGAAATACATTTATCTATTTGCATATGACACATCCAGTAACATAGCTATATCTAATCAGAAGTGACTCTTTTAGGCAGAGGGGTTCCAGCACTAGGAGCACAGCTCATATAGCTTTTACTGTCACCCGCTGCCTATTGTTGTCTTCAGATCAGCTCTGTACTAGAGTAAGAAGCACAAAAGTGCGCAGTCTTCTTTAACCTTTCTTACGTATATTGGCCGGTCTCTCTGATAAGAGGCTTATGGGCCTATGGTGAAATTCAGCTTGAATCTTTACAGAGTGTGCACTTACAGAAGTGCGCCGTCTTCTTTTCTTCTGTGGCCTTATATTATAAGTGCGCCGTACAGATATAGATATAGTTATATAGGAAGTGGAGTGCCACTGTATATGCAGTAAATTTGAGTTCAGGAGGCCTATAATAGATGTGCGACTCATCCTTCCCAGCCCGGGTGTCTAACATGGGAAGAACCCCTCCGCAGTTCGGCTGGGTGATGTTAGCCATCGGCTGGGGAGTGTCGTAAGGATTATGTAGTTGCGATGCTAGGGCAATAAAAAGGTGAAGAGAAAAGGTAATGAAGATAGAAGTACTTATCTGCCATGTTCGGGACTTCTTTCACAGGTTGTCTCGCCTTGAGAGTGTCGCCATGTCTACAGCGGTTTAGCGCCTTTGTCTCTTAGCACGTTGTGGCAGGCCGACAGGCAGCTGTTCCGGTTGCCATTCGGGCAGGTCTACGTGTGGTAATTCCAAGGTTTGCAAGAATTCCGGTAGCTCGGACGGGGATTTTAATGAGTAGGCCCGTTCTCCTTTCATAACAGTAATCTGGAAGGGGAAGCCCCACTTATATTTCAGGCCTTTATCGTTGAGGGTTTTTAGGAGTGGCTGTAGTGCTCTTCTTTGGGCAAGAGTACTCGGAGCAAGGTCCTGGAATAGTTGTATAGAATATCCCTCGTATTCAATTTCCTCCATTTTCCTCGCTGCTTGCATTATGGCGTCTTTGACGCTGTAGTGGTGTAGTTTACATATCACGTCCCGCGGTGGATTACCTGCTAGAGGTTGAGATCGCAGGGCTCTGTGTGCTCTGTCAAGTTTGATAATGTTATCTGTCGGCTTTTTGAGGACCTTATTGAAAATGGCGGCGAGGGTCTCTTCGAGCTGCTGCGGTTCAAAGCATTCCGGTAGGCCTCTTACCCGGATATTGCTTCTCCGGCTACGATTTTGTAAGTCCTCCAGACCAGTGCGTAGCATGATATTGACCGCTGATTGGTTTTTCCCTGCTTCTTTCAGGCGTTCGATGTCTCGTTTCATGGATTACGCCTCGGACTCTAAGGCCTGTAATCTTCCGCCATGAGCTTCCACCTCAGCCTGAACTTCCGCCAACTCCGCCCGTGCTGTGGCCGTGATACGTTCGGCCAGTTCATTCAGGTCTTCCTTAGTTGGCAGGTTGTGTAAGTAATCTTTGATCTCGTTTAGAGATTTGGTGGTGGCTGCAGCCACTTCTGTCTCGGCCGCACCTTTGTCTGGGCCTGTAGTGGCGTCGGCCATTTTGAGCGGTGTTTGGGTGGCCTCGTTTTTTTTCAGGAACTTGGTAAGCTGCTGTTGCTTCGGAGATGTTTTCCTCTGCGGCGACTGTGTTCTTGTGCCTTTCTTTGGGCGTCCGGACATACTTTCTCGGCGGGACAACAAGTTTAAGTCAGTCTCAAAGTGCCTTTAATCTCGGGAGAAGGGAGAGCTCTCTCAATGTGCGTCCTCACGCGTCCATGGCTGGCTCCGCCCCCCGAATGGTATGCTTTTTATTGTAAGAATTTCAGAGTACAGATTCTCTTTAAGGAACTTGGCAGTTCATCAAAATCTACCATATTGGAAGCAACTACTGAATTACACTTTAGTAGGGATCATGGATTTCTAAGCAATATGAACTGCAAATTACTTTTTTCCTATATAGCTCTCACTTATAGTAGGACTTTGACTCTGGACCTCTTATTGACTGAGTTTGGACTAGTTCATATCCTCATGGGGGATTGCCAAGGATTCCTTTTGTTTTTTCCAAAGCATTCTCTGAATGGCTTTGGCATAATCCAACTGCCAGAATGATGTGCATGTGAGTAGGAAGACCATCTAGCATCTTTTTATACGTCCATGCCAGGGAGTGTGCTTCAAAACATTATGGAAATCTTTAAAATCCCACATGAGCAGATGTTTAGTCCAAAATCTGTCATATTACTCTTGGACAAATTTTAATCATGTACAGTCTGTGCACACATGTGTTAATTTTCCAGTTTTTCATCATTGTGCTCCTTCGAAGTTTAGTAAGGCTGCCATAACCAGTGCATGAATTCCTATAAATTATTGCAACTTACTGAAGCCTGTGATCTGACTTGATTCATGATGTAAACATAAGCTTTTTCTTGTGTTTAATGTTTACTGTGTTTATTTCACAGCAGTCAGTCTCTGTTCATTATCTGATGCAGCCACCTGAGTCTTCCAGTTGTGCTGTGCAGAAATTTTCCTTTGAACTGTATATGTTTAGCTGTGATTAAAAAAAAAAAGCTTGCACCGCCTCAGCCTCATCTGCTGGTAATGAGCATAGAGAGAAACCCTGAGTTTGAGAATCCCCCTCAACTCTGTTTACGAGCGTGTTATAACTATCAACAAGGAGGGCTTATTTGAATTTTCAACTACCACTTAGGTAATTTTGCCACATCAACCTATGACATCATACAGCTGAGTGCAGAAATAATGGCAGAGCTGGTAGGATTGCATCAGTCAAACCCTAAAGGTGGCCATACACCATACAATTTTTTTTAAATATCTGTTCAATTCAAGAATAGCAATCAATTTTTTGCTGACTGATTGTAACAATTCAAAAATCTTACCAATGTACCACACACACCTATGTTCATTCTTTTCCCAATCATGAATAAAATAATTGAAAGCTCAGAAAAAATTGATTGGAACTGTACATCAAGTAATTGGCAATCCATCACACACCATACAATTCGTGATAAAGTTGGTCTGAAATTTCCAACATGTCCAATCTCCAAAAATCGAAAGAAAAAAAAAGAAATTCGGTTGGATTTATTGATCAAAAACTAAGAAAAGCTCTCGATTTTTCGAGACAACCGATCAAAATTATCGAATTTGTGAATATTTTGATCTTTTAAGTGTATGGTGTGTGGCCACCTTAACAGTTGAATGGGTGTGTGTCTCCTCATTTTTCAGTGCAGACTTCTAGCACCTCAGGAGACCACAGAAGAACTGGCAGATCAAGATGGGATCTTGAAGAAGAACCCAAAAATATGTACTTTATCAGTGCAGCCCTAGCAGGTCAAGTAAATGAAGGTTAAAAAAATGCTCAGTTACTGTCACCTGGAACAATTATTAGTGATTACTTTGGGTGGCAGTTTTAGAAATGATGGCTGTACAGACATGCTGCATGGCTACATCTGCTTTCCCACAGCCTTTGAGGCGCCAAACAGTAGGGGGGTCAGTTAGGTTAGTGTTTTAGTGATCTGGCCTGGTTTTTCAAAACAGACTAACAGTCATAGACTGTAAAGAAAATTTATGTTAGCTATAAGATATGTTGGTGTGACAGAAGGCAAAATTTCAACATGCAGAACTTTTCTAGACACCTGATGGAACGTGGGCATGCCATAGATAGGAATGCTACCTACGATATGTATGTTACAATGGACACCAATGGATGTGGACGTACCAATGGTACATTGTATTGGATCCTCTGTGACCATCCATATTGTGGCTGCAGTGTAGTGTAAACCAAGACTAAAATAATATAGCTCTGCTTTTGCAGCTTTAAATTAAGAACCGTATTCATCTTGGTGTGTTGACAGGCTTATTGTGAATATTACTCTGAGTTTACTGTGGATAAATAATTTTTTTGCCTGTTTTAACTAAGGTCTCCTTTGCTGCATAAACGTCATACAGGGTTTATTCAGCGCTGGAAGGGGTAATGCCTAACTGTACTACTTTGCTTTGCTTAGAATAAGTACACTTTTATGCATTGCTAAGCAGTGCATTGTAGATTTTCAAGTGCTGAAGGGATTTGCTGTGTTTTTTGTACTGTGCGATTCTGAATTTAATTGGTGATGTTGCTGACATTTCAGCTGCTTTAGGATATGCCTAGATTTTTAACTTGTGATGGGTGTCCAACGAAGGCTGTGGAAGCAAAAAAACTTCCTTATAGCAGGATGAAATCCCATTTTCACTTATAAATCTTAACACTGTCTTGTGCTATGAATTGAATTGATAATCCTGCTCTCCTCTAAATGGATTTTTTTTTCTCTTGGATACACTTGCAGGAGGATCTGGCCGCAGACAGAAAGAAACAGGCGGTTGTAGAGCAAGTTATGATAGACCAGCTCTCTAGGTATGGTTTAACTTGCAGACATATTCAGTGTCAGACTGTATTATTGTTATCTTTTTCCTTTTAAAGTTTATCATTAATGCTGACAAGTGCATGTGCCTCATTTTGCCAGATGTAGCAGGATTATATGTTTTGTATTTTTGTACCCAGGTGAGTAAAAGAAATCTAATAAATACGTGTATTACAGTGTTAATTCAGAACAACAATCTACATTGACCCCAGAAAAATGTCAACTTGGGATTTTTGTGGACTTCTGTAATACACATCCTGTAGATATGCCCTTTATTTGTGAAGGGACAAAGTCTAGCCAGATATTATGGTCAGAGAACTCACGGATATGTTAAAGTGGGATTGACAGCCACAAAATCAAATTCCATTTACCCACTGCTCTGTTTATTATGAAGTCTACATTCTAAACCTGCATTGCAAGTGTTCCAGTATAATCATAAATGTTTCTCTTGTAATGAATCTTATGTCAGTCAGCCTGACTCCTTTCTGGTACATTGCCAAATAGAGAAAAGTTTGTCATCTCCCCTCCCACATTCCTGCTCCTCACTGATTGGCTGAGGGCAGTTCACTGTGACAGGCTGAGGCTGAGACGGGAAATACAGCTCAACTCTCTGCAGAAGCTGCGGAAATATGATCTATGCTGTGCTCACATGTGTTTACAAAGCAAGTTAGATGTGACAGTGCAGTTTCTAGGAAGAAAAAAAGAGTAAGGGAGGAAATTACATCAGGATTGGCTTCAGTCAGAGGCAGTAAAGATGGAAAAGGCCTGGAACAGTTTTCTCTTTATTTACTATACTAAATTCACTGAAATCAAACCATGGACAGTACAATACATATGTTATATAAGTAGAAAATCTACTTAAATATGTGTTTTTTTTTCCTGGGCTAGTATGGCGGTTCCTGCTGCTTTAAATTAAAGTATCCTGTTATATCAGTTTGTACAATTAATCTTAAAAACTCCAAATGGTGCAACTTTTTTTCTATTTCAAATAACAATGTTATTCTATATCCTTCCAACAAAGCACAATCAATATCATTAGTCTGTTCTGGTCCTTCTTATTGGCAAATAGGAAGACGGTCAGTAACTATAGATCTCTCGGAATAGCCTTATGTCACATGGCTCCAGTTACAGAACCATCCAGTGCTTTTTTCCCAACAGCCTGATTTCTACAAAACATGATTGACACCCTGCATCTTCTCTGTGTGCAAGTTCATAGCGCTGCCTCTAATAACTCTCCACCTCTTCCTTTCTTGTCCCACCTCAGCTGTGTCACTTCTGGTTACTAAAGTCATGTAATTTAGAGTTTAAAACACAAGCTATACTGAAAACACAAGACAGGCGAAGCACCAACTCATATGTCCCTTGTCAGGTCTGAAAATTACTCTTTGTTCAGTAAAAAAAAGAAGCAATGACAATGTCTTTTGCAGTGTAAACCATGTATTTCATTGTAGATTAGAAGCTGTTCTGTAGATATGCTGGAGTATTTTGTATGCTGCTCAGTAAGTACAACACCCTTAATGCCAGTTTTCTTGAGTATGTCCATATTTTCATAGGACTAAATTGCACAGTGCCATGGGTAGTTTTTGCTCCACTGTTCCTTAGCTGAAAATAAATCTTTGCAGGGGATCTAGGTTTTGGTCAAGAAACATATTCAGTTGCATAGCTGAATATTAACACTTTCAGGCAGGGAAAGAAGAAAAGCAATACAACATTTTTTTTTCTTTGCTTGGCACTATACTTACACATCAATCTCATCATGTCAAATGTCACTTAAAGTGTACCAGAGACAGCAAATTGTAAAGCTTTGATACTTACCCGGGGCTTCCTCCAGCCCCATAAGTCCCAAGCCGTCCTCCCGTGGTCTGCCGTTCAGCCACGATCAGCCCTGGTAACTGTCTCAGTCTCATCAGTCTGGGTGTACTGCACATGCGTAATATGTTGGCTCTTTATAAATACAATAAATAATAATACTGATGAGAAGTTTTGCAATGCAAATTCACACTCAGTGGAAATACGCCCCAAAGTCTGTGTAGTGAGCTGTACAACAAATTCCGTCAATCAGATTGTGTCCTGATTCATAGTAGGTGACACTGTGGACAGAGATTTGAATTACTGATGTCTCTAGTATTCTCCCCACCATGGAACACTGCGTCCTTTTTAAAGTGGACCCGAACTCAGAACTTCCTCCCTGTACTAAACGAAAACCAACAGCATAATAACCTTTAAAGTGAACCTAAAGTCAACAAAAAAAAAATGAGATTAACTCACCTGGGGCTTCCCTCAGCCCCCTGCAGACGATTGGTGCCCTCGCAGCTCCGGTCCGATGCTTCTGGACCCGCCGGCGTCGACTTCCGGTTTGGCCGTCACCGGCCGACAGGCATGGGAACGCGAGTGATTGTTCTTGTTCCCAGCCTGTATATCGGCTCCTATGCTGCTATTGCGGCCTCCTGGCCGCAATAGCAGCATAGGGGGCGATATACAGGCTGGGAACGCGAACAATCACTCGCGTTCCCATGCCTGTCGGCCAGTGACGGCCAAACCGGAAGTGTTCGCCGGCGGGTCCTGGGCCATCGGAGCAGAGCTGCAAAGGCACCAATCGTCTGCAGGGGGCTGAGGGAAGCCCCAGGTGAGTTAATCTCATTTTTTTTTTGACTTTAGGTTATCTTTAGGCAAAAAACATTTCTTTCCTACAGCTGACACAAATCCTAAAATAAATCTGCACAGTTTCTACTTCCTGATTCATAGAAGTAGACATATTGTTTACAGCTTGTACTTTCATATGGTCTTGTCTGCTTCTCTGCCATAGGCAGTCATGTGACACAGGGGGGGAGATCAAATTACAACTAGTGATTAGACACAAATGAGGGGGAATTGTACAGGATAAGCTCTTTAAATACATACAGGGGGCATTTCTGTTATATTTTCCTTGTGTCCTGTGCAAGAGTTCAGGTCCACTTTAAGCGATGCAGGAGAAAAGCTGGTTGCACAATCACTCCAGTCTTAAGATAAATTATCTAATGACATCAGCAAGCAATTACAGTTAAAGCCGGCAAGCAACCTCTTTTGTGTGGCTTATTTATTTAGTTAATACTTTTAATAACATTTAACGTCATTTATTTCTCATTATTATAATGTCAACATTTACATTTTGCGTGTGCTGCTGAAAGTGCATATTGTGTTATGTTTATAGGGCTGTTATCAGTGACCCAGAGCAAAATATGAGTTCATCCATTCAGAATACTCTTCAGCAAGATGTAGCATCTGCCCCTCTCCGCTTCCGGAAGAGAACCTTACACGAGACCAAGTAATGTAGACTCAGTTTATACTTTTCATGGATATGGACATGTTA
The DNA here is from genome assembly GCF_040937935.1 of Hyperolius riggenbachi. Classification (NCBI taxonomy): domain Eukaryota; kingdom Metazoa; phylum Chordata; class Amphibia; order Anura; family Hyperoliidae; genus Hyperolius; species Hyperolius riggenbachi. The sequence continues at coordinate 307,135,396 of NC_090648.1, forward strand.
GCAGGAATATTTTACAGATTTGTGCATTATGATTTCATTGTGATGTGATTTTGTGTTTCTATATTCAGCTGTATGAGTCAGACAACAGAAATCCAAACACGAGATTTGGTTGCATGTGTGCCGTTGTGTGGATTTATTTGCTGACTTTATATAACCTCAGCAGTATAATTGAAACACCGGTCATAGGTATTATTAACCGATTCCTGTCTGCTTAACGTAGGATAGCAGTGGGACAGCGTGAACACAGTGAATCCAGCGCAGGAGACTTGGGCACATAGGGAGTAACTTCGGCGCCATCAGAAGACGGAGCTGAAGTTACTTTTAAAACACAATAATTCGGCTTCCAGCAATTTTTGGAAGCCAAATTATTTCATTCCCCACCATCCATGGCGGCCTGGAGGGGGAATAGTATTTAACACGGCCGTTGACTTGTGCAGCAGCAGGATCAGCCATATACCAGCTGTATATTGCGCCTAAGTCTCCCGCGCCGATTCCTCTTGTATGCGGACAGCGCTCTCTCAAGTCTCAGCGATGCCATATGACGTCATCTCGTGAGCGGGAAGATTTGACAGGAGCTCGTGCTCTAGTCAGTAAACACAGCGGGCCCCAGAGATCAGCCTGCCAGCCAGTGATCGGTTTTATTTTGCTCTGCTACTGGTCTTTTTGATATTATTAAATGTGTTTTGGCTACTTTGTACAGCACGGCCAAGTGTCAGACAATTGTGATAAGGGCCCTGTAGGCTGTAATAATAGTCTTTGCATGACCATGTGATGTCATGAGAACACTTCTTGTCAAAAAGTTATTTCTGTTATTTCATCAGTCTTGGTGCTTTATGTGCTTTATGTCTTTTGAGATTCTGATTACAACAGCCTGTCTTCTGGATTCTGTTGATCGTCTGCCTCTAGCCCTGACCTTTTGTATATGTTATGACTGTGCTTTCCTGCCGCCTACACAGACTTGTGCTGCATGTCAGCTGTCACCAGTTGGGTAGACCTGAGGGCGGTGACCTGGTGGCATCGTGCAGCCTAATCCATACTTCCTCGCGGGAGTTCTGTGCGAAGGATGACACTCCTTAAACCTGTGCCTTGAGGGAGCCCATGTGAGATAACTGCAGAAAAAAAGAACAGCTGATAACAACTTGTGTTTTGCATTTGTCCTTTCTCACACTTTGCAATAACCTCATCTTAGTATTTCAGTGAAATAGCATGTTTTACATGTATACAGTTTCATCTAGTTTTGTTCTTACATTAATTCTTTTGTCATTTTTACAGGGTAAAAACAAGCTCAGCATTAACAGAAAAGATGTTGTCCCACAAGCTCTGTTTTGATGCAAGGATTATCAGCAGGTAAAGGGGTCATCAAAGATTATTTTATGTAAATTGCCCTCATTATGCCTAAAGTGAGACTTTTGCAAACACATTAAGTTTTGACTAAAGTGTGAATATAGATTTTGGTCACCATTAAAAAACATTTTCTCTCATTTTCTGTTTTCATGACTATTGGTACAGAGCAGGAAGTAGACTGATTCTAAAGTTTCACAGTTGTCAATAGAATGGGAGTTGATCACTCTTAATTATCGTTGTGGCTCCTGTATACCTGACTTGTAAACAGAATCCATTGCTTCGCTACACATGTTTAACCAGTACTATGTAAGCTAAAGCTCCTACTAAGTGTGTCAACCCAGCAGGTCTGCAAATTGAATGGACTGGCTTTAACAACTCAGAAGGTGTATGCACAGGAGAGCAGCACAGAAGGCGCATGCACAGGAGAGCAGCACAGAAGGTGCATGCACAGGAGGCAAATGCACAGGAAAGCAGCACACAAGATGCATGCACAGGAGAGCAGCACAGAACCCGCATGCACAGGAAAGCAGCACAGAACCCGCATGCACAGGAGAGCAGCACACAGAAGGTGCATGCACAGGAGAGCAGCACAGAAGGTGCATGCACAGAAGAGCAGCACAGAAGATGTATGTACAGGAGAGCAGCACAGTTGCGTGCACATGAGAACAGCACAGAAGGCGTGTGCACAGGAGAGCAGCTCAGAAGGTGCTTGCACAGGAGAGCAGCACAGAAGGTGCATGCACAGGAGAGCAGCACAAAAGATGCGTGCACATGAGAGCAGCACAGAAGGTGCATGCACAGGAGAGCAGCACAGAAGATGCGTGCACATGAGAGCAGCACAGAAGGCTCGTGCACAGGAGAGCAGCACAGAAGGTGCATGCACAGGAGAGCAGCACAAAAGATGCATGCACAGGAGAGCAGCACAGAAGGCACATGCACAGGAGAGTAGCACAGAAGGTGCGTGCGCAGGAGAGCAGCACATGTGCAGTAGCATGCAGTAGCATTTTGCATTTTTGTTTAAGAGCTTGTGAATAATCAACTGTCATACTTTCAGTACATTTAACGAAATCTGTAATGAGTGGAAACTAGGAATATGTGCCCTTTGTAAAATGCCAGCTTACTGGCTGTTATGCTGATTTTTTTGTGTTGAGGTGAGCGCTGAGGGGAGAGCCCAAGGTGAGGGAGGGGGGGACTGTCCCCCCTCTCCGCTGATGTGTGCCCATGCTCTCTCCTCATGCTGCGACCCCTGTGGCCCCCCAAAACGGCTTTGAGCGAACCCTAGAGGGGCCCTGGGCCCCCCACAGGTGCAGGGGCTGCAGCCCCTATTGTTACGCCCCTGAGCATGTGGCTAATCTAGTCAGACTTCAGCACCTGATCTGCATGCTTCTTTAGGGTCTATAGATAAAAATGTTAGAGGTAGATGATAAGCAGGGCAGCCATAGAGAAGAAATACTTTTGTCAGCCTCCATAATTCTACCTCCTCAGGTTCCTTTTAAAGGCAACCAACCTCAAACACAATGAAATATACATATAACCCTCTTTAAAAAACGAAGGGCTTATTGACACTATGAGCGTTTTAAAAAATGTTTTAAGCGATGGCCATTTTAGAAATCACAATGATTTCCAATGACAGTGTTCACATGTGAGCGTTTCAATTGTATTTAAATCGCAAACGCTCTACATGTGCTAACCAAATTTTGGACATGACAGTTTAACACAGATTGATGTATTGCCCTCCAGGTTATGCATCCAACTAACACGGTATGGTTTGCCACTGCACCCCTACCCACTTTACTGGAAGCTGTTCTTCGGTCAACCACATTTTTTATTTCCTTTTAACAATGCCAATGGCCTGGTAGTCTTGCTGATCGTTCTGGCATCAGTAGTGTCTAAATCACACACCTGAAATAAGCATGTAGCTAATCCAATCAGACTTCAGTCAGAAACATCTGATCTGCATGCTTGTTCAAGGTCTACGACTAAAAGTATTAGCAACAAAGGATCAGCAGGGCAGCCAGGCATCAAGCATTTTTCACAAAAGAAAAAAAAGTTTTGAAGCTCCCTGGACCATACTACACGGACACCATAAGGGGGTGAGATGCAACCTCTACCACCACATTATGCTCCTCCCACTGCTGATTTGCAGAGATGTAAAGGTGTCAACATACTTCAAACGAGGAAAAAGAGATTTGTAAATGAGCCTTTCACTCCTTGTACAAATGTAGAAAACTTTTATTGACATAAACTTTTGTATAGAAACCACATCTCCATCAGGGACAGAAAGAAAAAATAAGTTAAAACCATTTAAAAAAAATGTTGCAAGAGATGAGAAAAGGTTGACCTCAAACCACCATGCACATCACACAAGGAAACAGCACACTACAGCCGTGACACACTAGAAAGAATGGATGTGCCGGTATCAAGAAAGTCTGTGTTGCAGATGCCAGCAGTCCTGGCACACTGCCTATGTAGGTCAATTTCAGATGCAGACACTGACTGGAATCATATGTACACCAGAACCACATGTAGGCAACACACCTATAGAAACGCTACTTGTCATCATTGTTTAAAAGGAAATATATATGTCAGCCTCCACATGTCTCTCATCTGGGGTTCCCTTTAAAGACAGATGATCAGAATGACATCCAGACAAGTAGCATTAAAAATTCAGATTTGCCATAAATGATAGTCATAATGTATATGAAGCAAAGAGATCATGATTTTTAATTACATCCCGCTTTATAAACTTAAACTATGTTCAATTTCTACCAATAGAAAATCCCATGTCACACAGACAGCTCCAATCCTTTCAATGACTGTTTGAAGGCCTTGTTCCCTTTATAATACAATCACTTATCACTTGTAATGGGTATTATAATTCTCAGTTCAGTCAGAGTGATTATTTGAGGCTGCTGTATGCGCTGAATGCTCATGCTTAATGGTTCTGTAGTGCATGTTACAGACAGGCATGCAGTGTATTCGCTTCTGCCACATCATGGCTTCATATATCAGGCTGATGTAAATCTATACTGTGCCCAGCTGAGTCACTGCATCACAGCCTTCAAATTCAAGGACGTAAAGTGCTTCACTGCGACCTTTATGTGACATTATCAAATGATTGAAATATAACCCAATAAAAATCTCATTTGGTCTTAAGGATATTTTGCGGATTTTCCTTAGGTGTGATTTATTTTTAAACAAGACGCCTCCAAATTTCCACCCTCATCTTCTTAAAAGGATTTAGAATAGCTAATTCCTCTCCATATATCAGTGATTCACATGATTACCTCAGGGGCATTGAAGCTTTGCTTTCATTTGCTTTTCTAAGAGTAACAGCCCAACACTGCTACATTCTAAGTGGATTATTTATATTGCTTGGAACTGGATACACAAGGACAAGATTTGTTCAGCTATTTATTTTTTTTCCTATTTTGATTTTACATGTGGGTTTTGTCAAGGTCAAGTGCTAATCTTTTATCAGTGAGCATTTAAGGATCTCAGAAAAGCAATTCAGACATATTTTAAGGGGAAACTGTGGCCCCTTTTAATAGGTTTAGATACACTTGTAAAAATCAGCTTAGAGAGACACTCTCGATCACTCAGAACTTTGTTTCTTCTCAAAAAGATAAGCAACAACATACTAACCTTTAATGAAAAAAAAATTATTTGTTACAGCTGATACAAATCCTGCAATAAATCTGCAGTGTGTCTACTCCCTGCTTTCATGGAAGCAGACATATTGTTAACATCTTGTGTTTACCAATTAGCTGATCTGCCATGGTGGGGGTCAGCTGACACAGCTGCAAGGTCTAATTACAACTTGTGATTAGTCACAGATGAGAGGGAATTAGAGAGGCTTAACTTTAAATACATACAATGTGCATTTCTCTATACTTTCCTTCTGTCCTGTGCAAGAGTTCAGGTCCACTTTAAAGGAAATGCACTAGTATCACAGGCTCCTTTTGTAAGACTGAAATGCAGGTTCCCTTCACCAATGAATAAGATAAGAAGGAGCTGAAATTAGTGCTGTGGCAGAGATCAGCAGCAAGCAGTGACATCAGAAAAAAGAACTCCAGATACACTCACCTAAAGGATTATTAGCAACACCTGTTCATTTTTTATTAGATATCAGCAGTTATCTAATCAACCAATCACATGGCAGTTGCTTCAATGCATTTAAGGGTGTGGTCCTGGTCAAGACAATCTCCTGAACTCCAAACTGAAAGGGAACCTAAACTGAGAAGGATATGGATTTTTCCTTTTAAAATAATATCGGTTGCCTGACTCTCCTGCTGATCCTGTGTCTCTAATACTTTTAGCCACGGCCCCTCAACAAGCATACAGATCAGGTGCTCTGACTGAAGTCAGACTGGATTAGCTGCATGCTTGTTTCAGGTATGTGATTCAGCCACTACTGCAGCCAAAGAGATCAGCCGGCTGCCAGGCAACTGGTATTGTTTAAAAGGAAACATTCATATCCCTCTCAGTTAAGGTTCCCTTGAATGTCAGAATGGGAAAGATAGGTGATTTAAGCCATTTTGAGCGTGGCATGGTTGTTGGTGCCAGAGGGGCCGGTCTGAGTATTTCACAGTCTGCTCAGTTACTAGGATTTTCACGCACAACCATTTCTAGGGTTTACAAAGAATGGTGTGAAAAGGGAAAAACATCCAATATGCGGCAGTCCTGTGGGCAAAAATGCCTAGTTGATGCTAGAGGTCATAGGAGAATGGGCTGACTGATTCAAGCTGATAGAAGAGCAATGTTGACTGAAATAACCACTCGTTACAACCGAGATATGCAGCAAAGCATTTGTGAAGCCACAACACGCACAACCTTGAGGCGGATGGGCTACAACAGCAGAAGACCCCACCGGGCACCACTCATCTCCACTACAAATATTAAAAAGAGGCTACAATTTGCACAAGCTCACCAAAATTGGACAGTTGAAGACTGGAAGAGTGTTGCCTGGTCTGATGAGTCTCGATAGAGTCAGAATTTGGCGTAAACATAATGAGAACATGGATCCATCATGCCTTGTTGGTGGTGGTGTAATGGTGGTGGTGGTGTAATGGTGTGGGGGATGTTTTCTTTGAACACTTTAGGCCCCTTAGTGCCAATTGGGCACCTGAGCATTGTTTCTGACCATGTCCATCCCTTCATGACCACCATGTTACCATCCTCTCATGGCTACTTCCAGCAGGATAATGCACCATGTCACAAAGCTCGAATAATTTCAGATTGGTTTCATGAACATGACAATGAGTTCACTGTTCTAAAATGGCCCCCACAGTCACCAGATCTCAACCCAATAGAGCATCTTTGGGATGTGATGGAACGGAAGCTTCGTGCCCTGGATGTGCATCCCACAAATCTCCATCAACTGCAAGATGCTATCCTATCAATTTGGGCCAACATTTCTAAAGAATGTTTTCAGCACCTTGTTGAATCAATGCCATGTAGAATTAAGGCCATTCTGAAGGCAAAAGGGGGTATGGTGTTCCTAATAATACTTTAGGTGAGTGTATAAGATCACTTGTTATATTTGTGAAAATGTTCCTTTAAAGAGGATCTGTAACATGAAAAGATCCCCTGGGGGGTACTCACCTCGGGTGGGGGAAGCCTCCGGATCCTAATGAGGCTTCCCACGCCGTCCTCCATCCGTCAGGGGTCTCGCTGCAGCCCTCCGTGGAGTCCGTGCAGCGGTGACGTCAATATTTACCTTCCTGGCTCCTGCGCAGGCGCTCTGACGGCTGTCGGCTCCGAACTACACGGAAATACCCAATCGCCGTCGGATCTGCTCTACTGCGCAGGCGCAAGTTTCCTGTGCCTGCGCAGTAGAGCGGACCCGAATGAGATAGGGTATTTCCGTGTAGTTCGGAACGGAAAGCCACCACAGCGCCCCCGCTGGAGCCAGCAAAGGTAAATATTGAACTGACAGTCGGCACAGTCGCCGGCTGTTCGGAAGGCTGCGGCGAGACCCCCGTGGGACAGAGGACGGCGTGGGAAGCCTCATTAGGATCCGGAGGCTTCCCCCACCCGAGGTGAGTACCCCCCAGGGGATCTTTTTAATGTTACAGAGTCTCTTTAAAGGGAACCCAAGATGAAAGACATATGGAGGGTGACATATTTATTTCCTTTTAAACAATGCACATTGCCTGGCTGTCCAGCTGATCCACTGCCTCTAATAATTTTAGCCATAGACCCTGAACAAGCATGCAGATCAAATGTTTCTACCAAGATAAGCTGCATGCTTGTTTCAGGTGTGGGATGCAGAAGCTGCCGGCCAGAATGATCGTCAGAACTGTCAGGCAACTAGTATTGTTTAAAGAGTAACTGTTAGGTATAAGATCTAAAATCAAATCCTTATAACAAGCTGTTCTACAAGTAAAATAGATGGTAACCAGGCAATATAAAAGTTTAAAATCAATCTCACCTTTTTGCTATGTGGTATTTATTCCCCATGCCCCCTGGCTCTAATGTGGTACGCAGAGTCACAGACGCAAAAGAGAAGTGACGTCACATGCAAATTCAGCCTTGATTGGCTGAAGTCTCTGTCAATCCCGTCACAGCCGGCTGCTAGGGCGCAGGAAGGGAGGCCAGAAGCTGTCCCCTGTCAGTGTCCTTAGCCCCCCTCCTGCAGTGTGCCATGTCCTCACTCCTACCGCATCTTTCTCCCCCCCCCCCCTTATGCCCCCTCAGTATCACCCCTCCTCCCCCACACAGACTCACCTACAAATTGTTCCAGGCGCTTGTGCTCCCGTCTATAATCTCTGCACTACTGCCGGTGGTAGTGCAGAGATTATGGACGGGAACTTCAGCGCTTGGAACCATTAGTAGGTGAGTCTGTCTGCGCTGCCTTTATCCCTCCCCACTCTGCTCTGTAATAGTGCGGAGAGGAGAGGGGATGCCAGGGGGAATAGGTTAGTATATGGGACCCTAGATGGCCCCTACCAGGAACAGAATTCACTGGATTTTTTGAATGATCTAAAAACTGAATGAAAACATGGACAGCTCAATTCATCTGTTAAGTAAGTAGAGCAAGTAATTATCTACTTGCTAATGTGCTTTTTTTTCAAGGCATTGTATGGCTAACAGTTGCTCTTTAAAAGAAAATAAATACGGAAGCCCCCATATGTCTCTCACCTCGGTTTCATTTCAATAATACATATTACATGTGGACAACATATTTTACATGTTTACAGCCCATTCTTTTTCCAGAATAAAAAATCAAAAAGTCCTGATGGGTACTTAAAGAGACACTGAAGCGAAAAAAAAATGATGAGATTATGATTTGTATGTGTAGTACAGCTAAGAAAAAAACCATTAAGATCAGATACATCAGTCTAATTGTTTCCAGTGCAGGAAGAGTTGAGAAACTCCGGTTGTTATCTCTATGCAAAAAAGCTATTAAGCTCTCCGACTAACTTAGTCGTGGAGAGGGCTGTTATCTGACTTTTATTATCTCAACTGTAATTGAACTGTTTACTTTTCCTCTGCTAGAGGAGAGTTCATTACTTCACAGACTGCTCTGAAAGACTCATTTTGAATGCTGAGTGTTGTGTAATCTGCACATATTATAGAGTGATGCAATGTTAGAAAAAACACTATATACCTGAAAATAAAAATATGAGAATATTTTCTTTGCTGCTAATCTGCTAGTAATTATTCATAGTTCACAACCAATTCATTATATCATATATTTTTTTTCGCTTCAGTGTCTCTTTAATGAACCATCTGTAACTACATACTTCTACTGTATATAAACTCTTGAAGTATATACAGTTGTCATACATAGAGCTTACATACCCTGCCAGAATGTGTAAGATGTGTGCCATGCTTTAAAGGATACCCGAACTGAAATGTGACATAATGAGATAGACATGTGTATGTACAGTGCCTAGCACACAAATAACTATGCTGTCTTCCTTTTTTTCTTTCTCTGCCTGAAAGAGTTAAATATAAGGTATGTAAGTGGCTGACTCAGTCCTGACTCAGACAGGAAGTGACTACAGTGTGACCCTCCACCGATAAGAAATTCCCCTTTTTTACCGCTTTCCTGCTCTCAGAAGCCATTTTCTGCTAGGAAAGTGTTTTATAGTTGGAATTTCTTATCAGTGAGGGTCACACTGTAGTCACTTCCTGTCTGAGTCAGGACTGAGTCAGCCACTTACATACCTTATATTTAACTCTTTCAGGCAGATAAAGAAAAAAAGGAACACAGCATAGTTATTTGTGTGCAAGGCACTGTACATACACATGTCTATCTCATTATGTCACATTTCAGTTCGGGTATCCTTTAACCACTTGCCGACCGCCCACAGCCCATGGGCGGCGGCAAAGTGGATCCCCTAAGGACCGCAATACGCCTTAAGGCGGTGCGTCCTTTTGCTACGCCGGGGGAGCGATCGCGTCATTGATGACGCGCGCTTCCCCCGGCAACTGGCTCCGCCCACCCGCCGTAACATCCCGCCGGCCATACGGAAGCGCCGGCGGGATGTTAACCCCGCGATCGCCGCTACAAAGTGTATAATACACTTTGTAATGTACACAAAGTGTATTATACAGGCTGCCTCCTGCCCTGGTGGTCCCAGTGTCCGAGGGACCACCAGGGCAGGCTGCAGCCACCCTAGTCTGCACCCAAACACACTGATCTGCCCCCCCCCCGCCCACTGATCGCCCACAGCACCCCTCAGACCCCCCCCTGCCCACCCCCCAGACCCCTGTTTGCACCCAATCACCCCCCTAATAACCCATCAATCACTCCCTGTCACTATCTGTCAACGCTAATTTTTTTTTATCCCCCCCCTGCCCCCTCCTGATCACCCCCCCCCACCCCTCAGATTCTCCCCAGGATCCCCCCAGACCCCCCCCCCCCCTGTGTACTGTATGCATCTATCCCCCCTGATAACCTGTCAATCACCTGTCAATCACCCATCAATCATCCATCAATCACCCATCAATCACCCCCTGTCACTGCCACCCATCAATCAGCCCCTAACCTGCCCCTTGCGGGCAATCTGATCACCCACCCACACCAATAGATCGCCCGCAGATCCGACATCAGATCACCTCCCAAATCCATTGTTTACATCTATTCTCTCCTCTAAACACCCACTAATTACCCATCAATCACCCCCTATCACCACCTGTCACTGTTACCTATCAGATCAGACCCTAATCTGCCCCTTGCGGGCACCCAATCACCCGCCCACACGCTCAGATTGCCCTCTGATCCCCCCTTATCAATTCGCCAGTGCATTAATTACATCTGTTCTTCCCTGTAATAACCCACTGATCACCTGTCAATCACCTGCCAATCACCTATCACCCATCAATCACCCCCTGTCACCTCCTGTCACTGCCACCCATCAATCAGCCCCTAACCTGCCCCTTGCGGGCAATCTGATCACCCACCCACACCAATAGATCGCCCGCAGATCCGACATCAGATCACCTCCCAAATCCATTGTTTATATCTATTCTCTCCTCTAAACACCCACTAATTACCCATCAATCACCCCCTATCACCACCTGTCACTTTTACCTATCAGATCAGACCCTAATCTGCCCCTTGCGGGCACCCAATCACCCGCCAACACGCTCAGATTGCCCTCTGACCCCCCCTTATCAATTCACCAGTGCATTAATTACATCTGTTCTTCCCTGTAATAACCCACTGATCACCTGTCAATCACCTGCCAATCACCTATCACCCATCAATCACCCCCTGTCACCCCCTGTCACTGCCACCCATCAATCAGCCCCTGTCACTGCCACCCATCAATCACCCCCTGTCACTGCCACCCATCAATCAGTCCCTAACCTGCCCCTTGCGGGCAATCTGATCACCCACCCACACCATCCGATCGCCTGCAGACCCGCAGTCAGATCACCTCCCAAGTGCATTGCATCTGTTCTCTCCTCTAAACACCCACTAATTACCCATCAATCACCCCCTGTCACTGCTACCCATCAGATTAGACCCCCATCTGCCCCTAGGGCACCCAATCACCCGCCCACACCCTCAGACCCCAGCCCTGATCACCTCGCCATTGCATTACTTGCATCTATTCCCCCCACTAATCACACCTTGAGACACCCATCAATCACCTCCTGTCACCCCCTAGCACACCTACCCATCAGATCAGGCCCTAATTTGCCCCGTGTGGGCTCCTGATCACTCGGCCAAACCCTCAAATCCCCCCCGAACCCCCTCCGATCACCTCCCCAGTGCATTGAGTGCATCTATTTTCCCCTCTAATCACCCCCTGAGACACCCATCAATCACCTCCTGTCACCCCCCTAGCACTCCTATCCATCAGATCAGGCCCAATACAACCGGTCATCTAAAAGGCCACCCTGCTTATGACCGGTTCCACAAAATTCGGCCCCTCATAGACCACCTGTCATCAAAATTTGCAGATGCTTATACCCCTGAACAGTCATTTTGAGACATTTGGTTTCCAGACTACTCACGGTTTTGGGCCCGTAAAATGCCAGGGCGGTATAGGAACCCCACAAGTGACCCCATTTTAGAAAAAAGACACCCCAAGGTATTCTGTTAGGTGTATGACGAGTTCATAGAAGATTTTATTTTTTGTCAAAAGTTAGCGGAAATTGATTTTTATTGGTTTTTTTTCACAAAGTGTCATTTTTCACTAACTTGTGACTAAAAATAAAATCTTCTATGACCTCGCCATACACCTAACGGAATACCTTGGGGTGTCTTCTTTCTAAAATGGGGTCACTTGTGGGGTTCCTATACTGCCCTGGCATTTTAGGGGCCCTAAACCGTGAGGAGTAGTCTAGAAAACAAATGCCTCAAAATGACCTGTGAATAGGACGTTGGGCCCCTTAGCGCACCTAGGCTGCAAAAAAAGTGTCACACATGTGGTATCGCCGTACTTAGGAGAAGTAGTATAATGTGTTTTGGGGTGTATTTTTACACATACCCATGCTGGGTGGGAGAAATCTCTCTGTAAATGGACAATTGTGTGTAAAAAAAATCAAACAATTGTCATGTACAGAGATATTTCTACCACCCAGCATGGGTATGTGTAAAAATACACCACAAAACACATTATACTACTTCTCCTGAGTACGGCGGTACCACATGTGTGGCACTTTTTTACACCCTAAGTGCGCTAAGGGGCCCAAAGTCCAATGAGTACCTTTAGGATTTCACAGGTCATTTTGCGACATTTGGTTTCAAGACTACTCCTCACGGTTTAGGGCCCCTAAAATGCCAGGGCAGTATAGGAACCCCACAAATGACCCCATTCTAGAAAGGAGACACCCAAAGGTATTCCGTTAGGAGTATGGTGAGTTCATAGAAGATTTTTTTTTTTTTGTCACAAGTTAGCGGAATATGACACTTTGTGAAGAAAAACAATTCAAATCAATTTCCGCTAACTTGTGGCAAAAAATAAAATCTTCTATGAACTCACCATACTCCTAACGGAATACCTTGGGGTGTCTACTTTGTAAAATGGGGTCATTAGTGGGGTTCCTATACTGCCCTGGCATTTTAGGGGCCCTAAACCGTGAGGAGTAGTCTTGAAACAAAAATGACCTGTAAAATCCTAAAGGTACTCATTGGACTTTGGGCCCTTTAGCGCAGTTAGGGTGCAAAAAAGTGCCACACATGTGGTATCGCCGTACTCAGGAGAAGTAGTATAATGTGTTTTGTGGTGTATTTTTACACATACCCATGCTGGGTGGGAGAAATAACTCTGTAAATGGACAATTGTGTGTAAAAAAAATGAAAACATTGTCATTTACAGAGATATTTCTCCCACCCAGCATGGGTATGTGTAAAAATACACCCCAAAACACATTATAGTACTTCTACTGAGTATGGCAATACCACATGTGTGGCACTTTTTTGCAGCCTAACTGCGCTAAGGGGTCCAAAGTCCAATGAGCACCTTTAGGCTTTACAGGGGTGCTTACAATTTAGCACCCCCCAAAATGTCAGGACAGTAAACACACCCCACAAATGACCCCATTTTGGAAAGTAGACACTTCAAGGTATTCAGAGAGGGGCATGGTGAGTCCGTGGCAGATTTCATTTTTTTTGTCGCAAGTTAGCAGAAATGGAAACTTTTTTTTTTTTTTTTTGTCACAAAGTGTCATTTTCCGCTTACTTGTGACAAAAAATAATATCTTCTATGAACTCACTATGCCTCTCAGTGAATACTTTGGGATGTCTTCTTTCCAAAATGGGGTCATTTGGGGGGTATTTATACTATCCTGGAATTCTAGCCCCTCATGAAACATGACAGGGGGTCAGAAAAGTCATAGATGCTTGAAAATGGGAAAATTCACTTTTTGCACCATAGTTTGTAAACGCTATAACTTTTACCCAAACCAATAAATATACACTGAATGGGTTTTTTTTTTATCAAAAACATGTTTGTCCACATTTTTCGCGCTGCTTGTATACAGAAATTTTACTTTATTTGAAAAATGTCAGCACAGAAAGTTAAAAAAATCATTTTTTTGCCAAAATTCATGTCTTTTTTGATGAATATAATAAAAAGTAAAAATCGCAGGAGCAATCAAATAGCACCAAAAGAAAGCTTTATTAGTGACAAGAAAAGGAGCCAAAATTCATTTAGGTGGTAGGTTGTATGAGCGAGCAATAAACCGTGAAAGCTGCAGTGGTCTGAATGGAAAAAAAGTGCCTGGTCCTTAAGGGGTAGAAAGACTGTGGTCCTCAAGTGGTTAAAGAAAACATGACTGATTAGGCAAAACACATCCCAAAACAATACCTATAAGTTAACTGAATTCCCCTAAATTTGGCCTTAAAGTGTGTACCCGAGGTGACATGTGACATGATGAGATAGACATGTGTATGTACAGCGCCAAGCATACAAATAACTAGGCTTCTTTTGCTGCCTAAAAGTTTAACATTCAGCAAGTGACTATTTCTCTCGAGTTGGGACCCATTCAGACTTAGCCTATCCTTCACCGGTAAGGAATTACAGACATAAAACTCTTTCCTTGAAGAGAACAGCTTCTGAATTCAAGGGAGAGATATAAAGTAGTTCATATATTTTAGCTCGGGGACACCGATAGAATGTGTGAAAGACTGTGTCATATAGCTGAGACAGTAAAACATTTAGCCTACTTTTACAGGTGTAAAACAGCAAAATAAAACTGGGGATTTGTAACGATCGGTGTAACACAGAGAGGGTCTGATTACCGGTGATCTGCAGTATCACCGAGAATGCAGAATATACCCGATTATTGATGATCTGCAGTATCACCGATAATCAGATATATCTTCTAACCTCTGGACACCTGAGAGATGAGAGTGTTTGGTGCAACAGTAATACTTTGAGGAAAGCACCCGAAAGATGGGTGCAAGACAGTAAGAGCTACTGATATGAATCAGATTCCTACCAAACACACAATTGGAGAACCTCACTCCCAAACAGTTCTCTGCTGCTTTATAAAGCCTGCAGGCTGCTTATAAGCCAATGAGAAGTGCACACATAATACACCTAGCTTGCAGTGATAATCAAGCAAAAGCTGAGCAAGTCAGCCAATTAGTAGAAGAGGGCTTCAGTTGCATATAGACAATGGCTATATGACCAGCAGGGGGCACCAGCGTGCAGGATATTCCCTCTCATCTGCCCCCCTCCTAACTAAACTGCATGGGATACTACATTAATTAAAAACAATGGTGCATGAGCCAGCCTGGGGCCCCGGGAACTCTCACTGCCCGGGGCCCCAGAACCAGCATCTAACACCATATGTGAGCGCAGCCAAAACCTTGGAGCTGCCACCTCCAAGGCCTGTCTCCTACTGCTCTAAAACTTACCAAACACACAATTGGAGAACCTCACTCCCAAACAGTTCTCTTCTGCTTTATAAAGCCTGCAGGCTGCTTATAAGCCAATGAGAAGTGCACACATAATACACCTAGCTTGCAGTGATAATCAAGCAAAAGCTGAGCAAGTCAGCCAATTAGTAGGAGAGGGCTTCAGTTGCATATAGACAATGGCTATATGACCAGCAGGGGGCACCAGCGTGCAGGATATTCCCTCTCATCTGCCCCCCTCCTAACTAAACTGCATGGGATACTACAATAATTAAAAACAATGGTGCATGAGCCAGCCTGGGGCCCCGGGAACTCTCACTGCCCGGGGCCCCAGAACCAGCATCTAACACCATATGTGAGCGCAGCCAAAACCTTGGAGCTGCCACCTCCAAGGCCTGTCTCCTACTGCTCTAAAACTTACCAAACACACAATTGGAGAACCTCACTCCCAAACAGTTCTCTGCTGCTTTATAAAGCCTGCAGGTTGCTTATAAGCCAATGAGAAGTGCACACATAATACACCTAGCTTGCAGTGATAATCAAGCAAAAGCTGAGCAAGTCAGCCAATTAGTAGGAGAGGGCTTCAGTTGCATATAGACAATGGCTATATGACCAGCAGGGGGCACCAGCGTGCAGGATATTCCCTCTCATCTGCCCCCCTCCTAACTAAACTGCATGGGATACTACAATAATTAAAAACAATGGTGCATGAGCCAGCCTGAATCAGATTCCTTCCACAGGTCTGATGCTCCCCAAGGGGCGGAGCCAGGCTAAGACAGAGGGAAGGACAGAACGTGAGTGACACCAATGGGCAGTGTCACTAACAGATCTGTGAACTATCTCTTAACAGGAGAGATAGTTCTCGAGGTCGGACAGGCCAGGTCGTTAACACACAGACAGATAAGGTACTGATTCAGGAGACCGATACGTAATCCAATGGACAGGCAGAGTTTGGCAACGGAGTATCAGAATAGCAAGGTACAGAATCAGGAGGCAGATACAGAGTCCAGGAACGAGCAGAGTTTGGCAACAGGATATCAGAATAGCAAGATACAGAATCTGAGATCAGAGGAATGGTCAGGCAGGCAGAAGGTCATAACAATAATACAATACAATATTCCTAAGCTAAGGTGTGAGCTCCGTGATCATCAACACTTTTGGAAACTGATCTAGAACACAGATACAGACAAGGTCTGAGTGCTACCACGTAGTGATCACAACGGCAGACAACCAGAGAATGACCAGCACCCAGTATATATACTATAGTGCTCTCCAGCGCCACCCTTAGGTGCTGGACCAATGAGAACTGGTGAAAATGTCAGCTGACCGGCTTGGTCAGCTGACTCTCCTCTGGCTGTCATATAAGCTCTGCCTCTCAGTGCGCACGCGTCCTTCTGAACCTGTGTGGACTATCAGTCCCAGCCACACCAGACATGTTTTGCAATGTATCTGCTGACTCGGGCGCGGGACCCGCCGCGCTGCTCTCCAAGCAAGCGGCGGCCTCCCCGCGTCCAACCACACTGTCATTAACATTGTCATGCGCGCAATCTGCCGCATCCAACGCGGACTCCACCGCTCTGCCCATGCGGCGGTTTCTCATGTTGGACGGTGAAACAGCCGCCTCACTCTGAGTACTTGCGGCGGCGTTTCCTCACAGGATTCTAAAAAAAAAGTAATGTTTAGGAGTAGGAGGATAGATACAGATGCTTTACCTCATCAGTTTATTTTCACCTTAGGTTTTCTATACACCATGGCTACATGTACACTTGCAATGCTAATCACCCCAAATAATCTTTACAGAATCTCAGTTTTGGATCATGTTTTTGGCTTCCGGGTGAGCAATGTGTGCTACTCTATGGAGAGGTGATAGGGTTGGTGCTTAAACAGTACCATGTTGTTGGAATATCCTTTACATTTCCACAGAATAAAAAAGAATCTGGGAACAGAAGTCCAACATGGTAGATTTCTCTAGGGGAGGCCAACAGTGTCAGGGGACATCTCTATACACTTTATTCTGTCCAAAACAACCAGGAATTATCGCTTTAGCTAAAAAAAAACGTAAGTGTGTACATAGCCTTATGCTGGGAATACACAATGCGTTTTTGAGGCAGATAGATGGTTCAGTAGATAATTTCCGACATGTCCGATCTCACTTTCGATCGTTTTACCGCTCGATTTATGATAGAAGTGAATGGAAATTGATGAGAAAAGATAAGAAAATCTAGTGGGAAATCGAGCGGAAAAACGAACCAAAACACGAGCGAAACGCATCATGTATTCCCAGCATTAGACAATAGTAGAAACATTAGACCATAACACTGGGAGGGATTAGATTGTGAACTTCCCTTTGGGACAGTCAGAATCAACATTTGTTTTCTTTCTTGTAGAAAGTACTACACTAAATGCCAGCACCATTATTTATTTATTTATTTATTGTATTTATAAAGCGCCAACATATTACACAGCGCTGGACATTGATTTAAGCACCATATAAATGCTTAATAATAGTAGCATATTTTAATATAACGAGTATTCAAGTTACCTAATTGAGACTGAATATACCATAACAGCCTGTACTTCCTGGTAAAGAAGTCCTTCTATGCCTTCTGGTGACATCACCCACTACAGTGGCTGGGCTGTGTTTGTCTCCAGTGGCTATACTGTATCTACCAGCATTTTTCAGTGTGAAGATCTTTAGGCAATTAATACTTTTCCGCCATTTTTCCAATCATGCATACCAGGAAGAATTCTTTAGCAAGAGGCATATGAAAATGTTTTGAGTCCCACAGGTCCTTTTTATCTGTATAGGTCCATAATTATTAGCTTACTTATATTTAAGTGGTCTTTTAATGGGACGTTGATCAATATACTTGCATTATCCTTCCTTCCCTGGATGGCCTTAAACACAATTACTCCATTCCTATACTGATAGTAAGCTAATGACAGTGTGTCTGATCCCTGCTTGGAAATTGTGTTCGAAAATAGTCCCACTGGTTGCTGTAAAACTTTGCTAAAATCAATAATGTATGTTTATTGCATTATTAATCAGAGCCTTGTTTAATATATTTTAACTGCATTAACCATTTAATATTAGCATTTGAACATAAGTAAAGCAATACATTTAAGGCTTAATATAATGTTTAGCATAGTATAAACATTTTTCGCAAGTAGAGCAAATATACTTTTTTCATGCAGATGTGTGTAGTAAACCCAAAACAGGAGCAACTAAAGAAGATGGTAGGGACTTCCCACCTGAAAACGGGACAGTTTAGAGCCCTGTTATACATATATATTTCCCATATTAAAGGGGAACTCCACAAATAAAGTTACCCCCATAGTTATATCAGTTGTAATGTATCTTTCAGTATTGTTTTCCTTTGCTTAAAATATGCTTTAAAAACTGCTGAGAACAGCATTTCTGCTGTTGTGTTAAGAATCAGGCATTATTTTGTGTCTAAAGATAATTATTTTGTTTATGCAGCTGTAATTCAGATAATCTCTTGTTATCCCCGGACCCAATCAGGCACAGGAGCTGGCCACCTGACTTTATAGAGAGTTTGGCAGCTGATAACTTGTGAAGTATAAAACAATTATAAAACGCATACACCTCAACTGTTATTCTTATTTAGCTTCCAATTCCATTAAACTTAATAGAGTTCTCCTTTAAAGACTGCATGCTGAACACATGGAATTTAAGCGGAATTTAAAAAAAGGAAATCTTTGCAGATAACTACATAGCGGCCCATATGCAATTAAAGGGGCACTATGGCGAAAAATTGTAAAATTTAAAAGATGTGCAAACAGACAAATAAGAAGTACATTTTTTCCAGAGTGAAATGAGCCATAAATTACTTTTCTCCTATGTTGCTGTCACTTACAGTAGGCAGTAGAAATCTGACATAATTGACAGGTTTTGGGCTTGTCCATCTCTTCATAGGGGATTCTCAGCATGGCCTTTATTCTTTATAAAGATATTCCCTAAAAAGGATTTAAACAATGATGCTGGCCATCTTCCCTGCTCGGTACACAGTTTTTTGGCAGTTGGACAGAGCAACTGCCATTCACTAAGTGCTTTTGAAAATAAATAAATCCCTAAGAATCCCCTATAAGAGATTGACTAATCCAAAATCTGTCTCTTCTGTCAGATTTCTACAACCTACTGTAAGTGACAGCAACATAGGAGAAAAGTAATTTATGGCTCATTTTACTCTGGAAAAAATGTACTTCTTATTTTTATATGTTTGCACGTATTTTAAATTTTACAGTTTTTCGCTGTAGTACCCCTTTAACTTTTTCTCTTGAGTTTTCTCCTAGGTGATATTTTTAAACTTTTCAATAAATGCCTTTTAAAGAGAACCAGAGATGAACGATTCACACAAAATAAACATATCAGTTGATAGCTTGTAAAGAATAAATGCTGTACCTGATAATTTCTCCACTCTGGTGTGCCTTTTTGAGTGTTTTTTATCCATTATTGCTCCAGGAAATATCCAATATGGCCGCCGGCTCATATCCCTTCTGCTTCCAGGTTATAAGCTGTTCTGGATGTGCTGTCTAGCCTCTATGAGACTATAGACAAGCAGGGCTGCTGCAGCCTTTCATCTGTCTGCTTTCAACTTTATTATTCTGGTATGCTGTGTGGCTGCCTGTAGGAAGTGTCTCTCATAGAAATGAAACTGCATAAAGTAGATAATGACTGGCTGCACACTGCACACAGATACACTTGTCTGTTTCAGAGCTTCTTTCTCGGCAGCAGCAGCCCCTCCCGTGTCAACAGCTCTGAGTAGGAAATCTTAGCCAGGAGGGGGCAGGCTTGGGCTTGAAAATACTCCACAGAAGAGTGACTCAGCTATAATGATTCCAGGTCAAACCTCGACTGAATCAGTCGGTGGATTCTTATCACAGTTGATAACAGATAGATTAGACTGAGAAGAATAAAACTAAAAGCATGATAGGTGTTTACTGTCATGTTCCCACTGATAAATGTAATAAAATACATGAGGGTGCTTTGTCTCTGGTTCTCTTTAAATCACCAGCAAGCAAGAAAATACCTAAAATTGTTTTGATAGTACTTTTTCACCTACTCTGGTACTTTTTCAATTGAAAAGTCCTGAGAAGTTATTCTAAATAGAAAATAAAAATGTATTTCCTAGGTTAAAACTCAGGAGAAAATATTAATTGCATATGGGCCAGCATGTTTGAAAGGAGCAGAGTGAAATCTCACCGCTTTACTGCTATTCTTATTTACATAGTATATCAACCCTGAGCATAGAGTATAGGAGAACAGCTTGCATTCATCAGGATGGAAGTTGCACATGGGATGCACTTGGATCCTTCAGCAACACAATGATCCAGAGTGCAAGGCCAAGCCAACCTTTCAGTGACCACAGCAGAGAAAAGTGAAAGTGCTGAAGGGATCATCACAGTCCCCTGACTTCATTATCAGTGCAGTTAATACAAGACAACCCAAAAATTTATGGAACTTCAGGATTTTTCTCCAAGAAGAATGGGCAGCTCAAACACCTGAGAATATCATAGGCCCCATCACACAACTACTATATCACAAAAGCCTGCTTGCCTTCATTAATACTAAAGGAGGCAATATGCTGCATTTAAAGGAATACTGTAGGGGGTCGGGGGAAAATAAGTTTAACTTACCCGGGGCTTCTAATGGTCCCACGCAGACATCCTGTTACGCTTGGTGGTATATTCTCCACAGTCAGCACGTGGTGTATATCCTGACGTGAAGGAGGTACACACGCTAGCACAAGGAACCAGGATATCCCCAGTTTAGTGAAGGAGAGGACTAACTTCAACAGGAGATGTGGCGCACAGAGCAGGCGTAGATCCGAACAGCCACAAACAAACCTTTCACTATAGTGGCTCAGCGCAAGATAGCGCTGAGCGCATAAACCAGAACTCAGAAGATCAGGACAGGTAACAGAATGAACGCTTGCTTAACTAGTCACTGCTTAAGTGACAGCAAGCGTCCATAACAAGACAGACTGGAATGAGGCAGCCAATGCGATTGCAGGGGTGGCGTGCCTCACAAGGACAGGACAGAATAGTCGGGAAATAGAGTCAAAGAAGGCAGACGTAATACACACAAATATACAACAGGTATGATTTCCTAGCGTATTACGATTACAGCTATCAATGAAACTACAAACGACTGCCTGACATATGTATATATCGGCGATAAACCGATATATGACATAAGCAAGGAACACTAACTAAGAACTGGAGCAGGACTAGGAAGGATTCGCTACTTATATGCAGAAGTGAGCGCAATCCACGCAAGATAACAGGAACAGGACTGAACTAGCTAAGCACGGGTGATCACGATACGCGCAACCTACCAAAACGTGCTGGAAACTGACTGACTGAACACAGGATATAGACAGTTCGAGTACGTATATATCAGCGACACTGATGTATCAACGTAGCACGAATACAAGGAAAATAACAAACACGCTATTATGCGTATATATTGGCGATGAACCAATATATGATGCAAGACTAGCAAAGTAACAATTACTGATAAACAGAACAGAACTAGGACTCACTGACTCCTACGCAGGAGATCAGTGCAGTCCACATGAATTAACATTAGAACTATGAACACAGTCTGGGGCCTGAGCAGCAGCAGCAGCAAGACAGGCTTATGCTGAAGCTATGATAGCCCGAGGAGCCCTGCAGGAAGCAGATCTTTATACTGAGGTCATCCAATGGGAGCAGACATGCAGATTCCCACACAGGTGAATAGTAATTATTCAATCCTGAGCTGGCCAACACTGCAGAGCCACTGCAGATGGAATCAGCAACTAGTTTGAGTGCAAACCAAACTATGCAAGCAAATGCATGTAATGACATCAAAAACTGCTTGTCTTCAGTAAAACCGCAGCCAGCAGTACATGCTGCAGACGTGATCAAAACACATCCTGTGCCCGTGCAGCCACTCGCCGATGCTCCGGCCCCCCTCCAGTTCTCTTCTGGAATTTCAGACTTTAAAGTCTGAAAACCACTGCGCCTGCATTGCAGTGTCCTCGCTGATGCTACTAGGAGCGTACTGCGAAGGTACAGACCATACTGGGCCTGCGCTTGTACGCTCCTGGTGACATCAGCAGGAGCGAGGACATGGCAACGCAGGCGCAGTGGTTTTCAGACTTTAAAGTCTGAAATTCCAGAAGTGAACTGGAGGCGGGGCTGGAGCATCAGTGAGTGGCTGCACGGGCACATGATGTCTGTGGGGGACCATTAAAAGCTCCGGGTAAGTTCAACTCATTTTCCCCCGACCCCCCCTACAGTATTCCTTTAAGAACTAAGGGTATGCAAAGGTTTGAACAGGGATCATCACATTTTTTCTGTGTTTGGTTTAATGGTTGTGCTATTCTACGATGCTATGTAGTTTAATTTGTATTTCATTAAGACCGGTTTTACGCCTATTGTATGTGATGCAGTGTGAACACTGCAACGCACCACAGATGTGAGCCTTCAGGTGACCCTGTGCCACTGTGTGACAACAGAGTCATATGCATAGCGCCGCCTCCGGCTAGTGACGTACTCCTTGCTTGACAGGAAGTACATCACTAGGATTCCCATTGGTCCACACATGCACGCCGCTTATAAAGCAGCTGTAATAGTCACTCACCCCCTCTGCCACGCTACGCTGTATAAGGCTGAAGCTCTGCTCTCTTTGAGGAATAATTCCAGGGTGTTTTTTTCTGGAGGCTGGATTACCTCTTCCACAGACCAGCCTCCTGCTCTGTAGCCCACCCCCGGCAATGTGGCCTGGGTGTAATTGCAAGATTGCTCTTTGAGGACAAAGGAAGTCTTGCCCAATTACGCTACGGCCACTGTGTTGGGGGCAGGTCACAGATATGGAGGGCACAAGGGGGCGGCGCATTCACTTTATGTGGCATATCCGTGGCAGAAGGGATGAGTGACTACAATTTCTGCTTTTATAATGTATTATAACCCATAGAGTTAGTGTCCCTGACACTAACAACCGGTGGAGGTCCGATTTAAGGACCCATCGGGACTTTTTACCAGTTGCATTCTGGAAAAACATTGGGCTAGAAAAATGTAAAATATGTTATCCACAAATATAAGATCTTATATATGGAGTTCTTTTTCTGACATTACTGCTTGCTGTTGATCTTTGCCACAACAGTCATTTTAGCTCATTCTTATCTTATTCATTGGTGAAGGGAACCTGCCCTTCAGTCTCACAAAAGGAGAGCTGTGGCAATGTTCAGAGAGGCATCATTGCAACAGACAAATAGGCCTTTTTTTAGTTGGTTATGGTTGAAGGCAAAGTTTAAAGTGGACCTGGCAGGTGAAAAAGATTGAGAAAACAGCAGCGATACATTAGCTGAAACCTTACTTACCTTTGCGTGGTGCCTTCTTACTGAAATAATAACCCAATGAGCACTGGCAGGAAACCCAGTGAAGGCAGGGAGCTTTGAATGATTTGTACTCTGCCCCCTCTCTGCATTGCTACGTTGGAAGGGTGAGTGCACATAGGGCCTGCCAGAGTTTAGAATCGGAGTAGTTAGTGAATCAGTCACCTAAGAGAGGTAAGTTTGGTTTCATGTACTGCTGCCTGTATTGTTGCTTTGTTTTCACATTTTTTCACAGCCCCAAAAATGATGTGCAGTCATTGCCTGTCATTATTTTAACATGTTTGTTTGAAATCTTCAGCTATTTAATAGGAGAATGAAATTAAAGCTCAGCTATCAAGCCACTTGCCTTGCTAGCCATGGCTGGAAATGTACAAATAATTGAATTACTAATATAACAAGTGAGAAGGAAATCTCATAATCCATTTTGCGGTATCCTTCCTTCAGTGTAATTTCCTTTAAAAGTCTATTATATTGCTTCCTGTATAAATCTCTGGGCTGTTGGTGGCTCTGTCGAACTAAATGCGTCAAGCATGAGTTTGTAGCTTCGAGGCATTTGATGATGTTATTTCTATATAATGAAAATAAAAGACTGCCACGGATCACATTAGTCACTGAAAGCATGCCTCACTGGGCCAGGATACAAGAGCGTTGCACTAGGGCAATGTTGACTTTCACTAACTGGCCATTACTATTTTTATTAAATGCCTCTCATCAATGGAAACAGCTGTTGCAGACTTGTTCTGGTTATACGGTATGTTGAATCGAAACTGTGTAGAAAAAAGCAGAGAAATGTTACTTTTATCTTTTTATCAAACCTGATGTTAGCTTTGAGAGTTTCTACATTAATATCTGTTTTTTCCCTGGTCTATGTGTAAACTAGATTTTTGTCCAAGTAAAAACCTCATCCATACACACCACTTCTCTTAAGCCCACCATGCACTAGCAGTTCCCCAGCCCTGTCCTCAAGGCCCACCATCAGTACATATTTTGCAGAAAACCACAAACATGCACAGGTGAGGTAATCCGTGTCTCAGCAGAGCTGATTAACTACCTTTGTGGATTTCCACAAAACATGCACTGTTGTTGGTTAGAGAACAATGCACTAGCTGATGGGCTTTTTAATATTTGACTGATATTGCTTATTTAATCTTCCCACTCGACAATCCATTAGGTAACCATATGATGCTATGTTGATTTGACTGCTAGGTTTGTACTGCGCAATGCAGAATAAAGCTACGGGAAACTTAAGCTGTCTACTTCCACCTCGCCGTGCACCAGTCTACCGCCTAGATCTGAAAATGAATGAATATTCCTAACTGTTGTGCAATATTACAATTGTGATATTGATTGGATGTGCCCTAGTTTCATTAGATACTTGTTAAGGGGCCCATACACTGGTCGATTTCAGCCATCCATCGATTGATCAATTCTATAGAATCGATCGATCAGAAATTCGATTCTATCAAATTCCCCTACAAATTGTTCGATTTGTGGCTGATTTCAATCGATTTCGATCAATTTGATCTATCTGACAGGATGGAAAATCTAGGTCGATCTGCTGCTGGCAGCAGATCGATGGCCCATAGAGTTGCATTAGATCTAATGGTCCAATAATGCATTTAGATGGATTTTCAATAGATTTGATTCTGAAATCTATTGGAAATCTGTTCCTAGTGTGTGGCACACATCAGACAGATTCCTGTCAGATTCGACTTGACAGGCATCTGCCAAAAATCTGTCTGATGGTCGAAATCTGCTGCAAATCTATAAGTGTATGGCCACCTTAGGATTCAATGCTTTACCAAATGTGACTTCAATCTATTAAAATCATCTAAACACTTTATATAAAGTAAATCCTTTTAGTTCAGATCTATGTATTTCCTGGGATTTTTTCAGAAACTATTTTAAATGTGTTACCTATGTCACATCTGCAGAGGCACATGCATAGTTTCCTGAAAGCAAACAGAGAGGATTCACTTTTCAGAGTTGCAATGCAGTCTACTGTGCTCACACATGCAGAAAGATGTTCCTTGGGCATTACGAGGCAGGGCGTACTTTACACAAACCAACTAGAAAGTACATATTTGGTGTTGATAAATATTGCTATTAGAGTGGCTTTGCATTTTAAGACAGGCACAGCAAACTGAAATGTAATGTTTTTATTTATTAATCTTAAATTACAAAGTGGCTAGTGTATTACTGGCATCCTGTCAAGAATCTCTAGTGATGAACAATGTCCTGTAATGAAAGCTGTAGTACAGTTATCATATTTTTTAAAAAGAGATTCATCTGGGATTGGATTAAGGTTTCTGACATAAGGTGATGAAAGCAAGGGGTTAATGGCATTTTTAGATCTTTTTTGGCAAAAGAACCTTCTTCTGGGGAATTTCATACATCATGGTATAGTCTAACAGAAAGTCCTGAGTCAAAAGCAAGGAAAAGGAACTGGACATTTCCAATTGCAAAGCCTCATTTCAATGAGCTGCTAAAGGCAATGAGTTCACCGCCTGTCACTTGAAGGCATTGAATTCACCACCTGTCACCTGCATCCTGTTACAAGCACTTGTTATCATTCAGCACAGGCGGTGGACAGGCACCCCCCTGATATACTTGCATCTGAGCACGGTGGAAACCATGCATTTTTAACTCAGAATTGTGAATAAAGGGAACTATGCTTAGTTTGCTGGCAATTTTCATCTCAAAGTTTTAAGTCATTCTAAATAAATATGGACTTACATGGTGGGATGAGAAATGAAACATAGTGGGAGCATTGTTCTTACTTTTTAAAGCTGATTTAGTACCTTTTCAAGTTTAAGGACAAGAGTGGTTTTTTATGTTTTCACTCTGATCACTATTATTGGCCCAGTGCATGGAACTAAGCTGCCACTAGACAGCTGACTTTAGCACTAGTTATGCAAGTGATCTCTGATATAGGAGACCAGAGTTTAAATATTGGCTCTTCCTATTCAGTGAGCCAGTACCTAGTCAGTAAGGAGTCCTTGGGCAAGACTCCATAATATTGCAGGGTGGCCTATTGAGTGAGCCCTAGGGCCTGCAGCTCTCAAGCACTTTGAGACTGACAGTAGAAACGAGCTATCCAAATGTTGGAATTATTATTATTTTATTATTAAATCTGTACTGTGTCACATTTACATAACCACAAACATGTAGATTTAACTGCACATGATCCACAAGGGGTTAAGTTGTATAAAAATATAAAAATGTAATTTTATAATAGTAGAACAAGTATGGAGGATCATCTTGGCTGGCCCTATATCAGCCCATGTACCTTGGGTCTTGCAGATGCCTGACTTATTAATGTTTACATATGAGTCCCTTATGAAGCACGGCCTGTCATGGTACATATTACATTACAAGGAAAACAACAAATATAACAGGTAAAAAGTAAAGTATTACCAATTAAACTAATACCTGTCCTTCAATTCTCTCTTAGGAATGGCCGTGATGCTTGTCGGGAACTTATTGGCTTCTTCTTTGCTCATGACAAGTCCATTACAATTTATGAATATCACCAGTTTGGAAAAAACAGGTAAAATCAATGTTTCCATTTTGAGGAAAGAGTAATTAATAACATTGTTAATTAAGGCTTACAAAACGTCTGAGCCTTAATTATGCAAAAGACATAATTTTTTTGTAGCTGTAACTGGGTCCTATCTTCTTGCTTTGAAGAATAAAGAACTGCCAAATTAAAAAGAATAAAAGTCTAAACTGCAGATCTGCAGAAACACTGTCACAAATACATGAAAATCAAAGCGTGTATCTCTGCAATAAAACTGCAGAGCTCTAAGAATATGCAGTAAATATAACAGATAAAGATAAAACCTGTCTCCTGCCTGTCTCTCTTCAAAATGTGTTTCCTGCCTCCTGCTTTATGTTAAACAGTGTTCTGTAGTACCAAAAGAAGCCCTTGAAATAAAAACAAAAAACAAAACCTGTAGACTCTTCTGAAATGATTGCATGGCTGGATTTCAGGCAAGGCCATGGCGTAGGATACCAGGAAAGCAAGGGGCGGCTGTGGGCATCAGGTTGGCAGCAGCAGTTAACCTGCTGAACATTCGCAGTAGTTGGGTGAGGGGCCAAACAAGCTATTCCTGATGCTGGCTGTGCTGCACTCTGTATACAGCAGCCAGTGCGTGGTGGTCCTGCTTAGGGTGGGTGGCTACCAACCACCAGATCTGGCACTCGGGGGATGAAGGGGTCGCAAACAGGTACTTACAATAATCTCTGAGCTGCCTGTCACTCACCGAATGCTACGCTCACCCAGGGAGCTTATAATCTAGTCCCTGCCATTATGTCACTTACTGTCCTCAGAGGAGCTTATAATGTAATCCCTGCCATCACATCACTAACTGTCCTCAGAGAAGCTTACAATCTAATCCCTGCCGCGTTGGGGGGAAGTTTAGGATGCTGTCAGTTTGGGGGCAGTTGCTCATAGTGGGCCTTGCGTGGTAAAAATTACAAATCTGGCCCTGAATGATTGGCATCATCACAGCAGTCCTGTCTCCTGTCATACCTTCTGGGAGCTTAGCATTGTGCATGCATCACTTACACACTGACATCAATCATGGAGTTGAGGACCCTCATAGGTGAGTATGGGGATGGGGGAGCGTTCAGTGCTTTTTTCTGTTAGGAAGGGAATGAATAACATAAGGAATATGTGGAGACTGGCTTGAAAGCAGATGATAGTCATTGGCCATTTTATTATAGGGTAAGTCATGAAAAATAATACATTTATCCTACACTGAGTCATTTTAAAGAGGAACTCCAGTGAAAATAATGTAATAAAAAAAAGTGCTTCATTTTTACAATAATTATGTATAAATGATTTAGTCAGTGTTTGCCCATTGTAAAATATTTTAAATCCCTGATTTATATTCTGACATTTATCACATGGTGACATTTTTACTGCTGGCAAGTGATGTAGCTGCTGCTTGCTGTTTTGGCAGTTGGAAACAGCTGTAAACAGCTATTTCCCACAATGCAACAGGGTTCACAGACAGGAAACTGTCAAGAGTACGTACTCAGAATTTCTTTGTGGGAGGGGTTTTACCACAATATCAGCCATACAGCGCCCCCTGATGGTCTGTTTGTGAAAAGGAATAGATTTCTCATGTAAAAGGGGGTATCAGCTACTGAATGGGATAAAGTTCAATTCTTGGTCGGAGTTTCTCTTTAAGTGTCTTTTTAGTTTACACTGGCATACTGTTAGGCAAGATACAGCACGTACTTGTGCAATATTGCTCTAAACTTGCTCATTTTTTCTTTCAGGACAAATGCTTTACCGTTCATCCAGAAAGGAATTTATCACCATAACTGTGGACGGAGAAAAGGGAAACCCTATGAGCTTGTGGATTTTTATCCTGTAAGTATGCATTTGTGCAAGTGATTTCTTTTCTGTTTATAGGATAATTTCTTTGCAAATAACCTAATGTCTTCATTTACTAAAATGTACAGTGAGCCGGATCTAGCCAGGCAGCTTTTACAGTATAAGATTTGTGTTCTTGGAACATGCAGAGGAAACAAAGCCATTTCATTGATCTGGACACCTCAGATTATGGGATGCTTTATGAGGACAATAATTGCACTAATTTATCTTGAAACTATGCTTTCTCTTTCACTGTCATTTATTTTTGCCCTCTGTTCATAACATGAAACATAAATAACTGTATATGTCAGTGAGAACACAAATTCATTATGGGTCAGGATGTCTTCACAGAGCATGAATGGGTTAGATAAATCTTCATGTTATTTTAGCTACTGAATAACATAGACATTTTGTATAGGCATATTGATAAAAGTGTTAAAGAAATTATATTTTTTTGCTCAAGTCATAATGTTGACAGAACAATGCCTTTAATACTAAAGTGACAATACTTCCCTACTAAGGCAGTTTTCCCCTTCTGTACCAGGGCAATTTTCACCTTTCAGCTCTCCTTTTATTCATTCGCATACAACTTTATTACTACTTATCACAATAAAATGATCTATATCTTGTTTTTTCGCCACCAATTAGTCTTTCGTTGGGTGGTTTCATTCTAAATGCATTTTTTTCCTTAATAAGCACATCATTTAATTAGGTAACTATGGGAAAGGGTGGGAAGTAAGGGATTAATTTGAAATGTAATGGTGGGTTTTATATAAAAAAAAATGAATGTAGGTGTAATTTTACTACTTGGCCAAAAGATGTACTCGTACGCTACACAGGAAGTAATGTGTAGATGTGTTAGGGCCTGTACACACTGCTGTGCTTTTAAAATCGATTTTTAAAATCGCAAGCCTTCAGGAGAATTGGAAAAGCGCATCGCAGCAGTGTGTACAGGTCTCCGCAATTTTCATTATTTTTCAAAAGACCTTGCGATTAAAAAGCGCATGCGATTTAAAAAGCGCAGCGCAAGCGCAGCAGTGTGTACAGGCCCTTACTCTGGAAGATGCAACGATGCAGGCATCTCATTGATGCTGGCGATCATTGACACGGGGACTTAGATTAATGGATGGGAACTGCATTCCCATTTATTTATCTCCCCACTAACGGGCGGCGGCGAGTACCCATGTGGGAGCGCACACGGGAGCGAGTGGCTGCCATCCACAGCCATTGACGAATATCTACATCCCTGGACAGGAACTAAACTCCTGCGGGACATACAATAGATATACCGCTGCAAACCACATAAATGGTTAAAGGACAACTATCGTAAAAAAAAAAAAATATTTAAAATACATACATATAAATGCACATTTCTCCCAGAGCAAAATGCACTATAAATTACTTTTCCCTATATTGCTGTCACGTACACTAGACAGTTTAAATCTGACAGATCTGGCAGGATTTTCAATAGTCCATCTCCTCATAGTGAATTCTAAGTTATTTCTTTAATTACAAATCTCTTACTGAACTGCAGTTCTTCAGTCCAACTGCCAAAATAGTGTGCAAACAAGTAGGAAAGCTGGCCGGCATCTTAAAAGATCTGAAATCTGTCAGATTTTTTGGCTTTTTGGCTTACCTACTGTAAGTGACAGCAACATAGGAAAAAAGTAATTTATAGTGCATTTTACTCTGGGAGAAATGCACATTTTATATGCATGTATATTAAATATTACAGTTTTTCGTGATAGTGGTCCCTTAATAGATAAAAAAGGGCAAAACAGTATCTTCAAAATGCCGTAGTATCTCAGAGAACAACCTCCCGTCTACACTAAACGATTCCCCACCTTCTTGATACCCCTATACTCACTTTGGCGGTCACCTTCTGAGTCACATCACTGGGATTGTTCTGTCAGTACGATGCACAAGATTCATGAAATAGGTAGTTATGGTCAGCGACATCTCAATCATTCCAATTTAACAAGTCAGTTTTTGAACCAGTTACATTTTAGCAAGTAATGCTTAAAGTGGACCCAAATTTAAAAAATACAATATTTCAGAAATAAAATCTATTTTCTAAATTATAATAATAAATAGTAGCCTTTTTTCAGCTGCATGATGACAAATATACAATATTTTACATTTATTGGACGAACCCCTCCCTTCCTTTCGTATTGCCAGGACAGAATCCAGCAAAATGCTGGAGTAGGTGGTGTCCGGCAAAGGAGGAATTGCTAATGGCTGCCCCCAGTGTAACTCTAGTTATGAAAAGAGAAGGGTGAAAAGCATGCACTGAAATGCTCATAGGCTTGAAGGAGTGTTTATTTATCTTTGTATCAGAGTATGTGTCAGAGTGGTGCAACTAAATATTTTGAATTAAAAAAATGTTTGGTTTGGGTCCGCTTTAAGAGATGGGGAGTTGTGAGATACTGAAAATTGTCATTTCTGGGCATTTTTTACCAAAGTATTTTGAGAATTTTATTATGCTGCTATTACATAAATGACTAAGAGTAGCAGAATATAATTTTTTTCTGTACTTACACTGGTATTTTAACCTCTTGAGGACTGCAGTGCTAAACCCCCCTAGTGACCAGGCCATTTTTAGTAAAATTGGCCACTGCAGCTTTAAAGCCAAGCTGCAGGGCCGCACAACACAGCACACAAGTGACCCCCCCCCCCTTTTCTCCCCACCAACAGAGCTCTCTGTTGGTGGGGTCTGATCGTTCCCCCATGTTTATTTTATTTTTTTATAAATATATTTGTTTGTGTTTTTTTAATAAAAAAACCCTGTTTCTTTAATTGTCTTCCCTCCCTCCCTCCCTACAGCCAGCCAATTACGGCGATCGGCTGTCATAGGCTTCTGCCTATGAGAGCCGATCACTCTCTTGTCCCCCAGGGGGACAGCCGTGTGACTGCATTAGCTGGCCCCAGGACTTTACGCCAATAGGCGTTAGGCGGTCCTGGGGCTGCCGCCGCGGCCATCAGCGTGACGCGGTCGGCAAGAGGTTAAAGGGGCACTATGGCGAAAAATTGTAAAATTTTAAATATGTGCAAACTTAGACAAATAAGAAGTATGTTTTTTCCATAGTAAAATGAGCCATACGTTACTTTTATCCTATGTTGCTGTCACTTACAGTAGGTAGTAGAAATATAACAGAAGCGAGAGGTTTTGGACTAGTCCATCTCTTCATAGGGGATTCTCAGCAAGGCTTTTATTCTTTATAAAGATATTCCCTAAAAAGGATTTAAACAATGATGCTGGCCAGCTTCCCTGCTCTCTACACAATTTTTTGACAGTTAGACAGAGTAACTGCCATTCACTAAGTGCTTTTGAAAATAAATAAACCCCTGAGAATCCCCCATGAAGAGATGGACTAGTCCAAAACATGCATCTCCGCTGCACGCCACAGTCCCTGCTCTGATCAGTTCCCCCTTCCGTCCTGCGCAGGACGGAAGGGGGAACTGAGCAGAGCGGGGACTGTGGCGTGCAGCGGAGATCCGACCGCGGCGGTGCTGGCACACATAGAGAAGCGCTTTTTTGATCTTCAATCTGGTACGCAGATCTTTTATGCATTTTAGCAATAAATCTTAAAGTTTTTTTACACTATGCAAGTTCCGTTTTATGTCTGAAGGTGATTACTGTTGCTGTTGCTGCCCAGGATGGAGGGCTTGTATGCATAAAGCTCAAGTAAGAATCTGGTGAGTGAGAC
The DNA here is from genome assembly GCF_040937935.1 of Hyperolius riggenbachi. Classification (NCBI taxonomy): domain Eukaryota; kingdom Metazoa; phylum Chordata; class Amphibia; order Anura; family Hyperoliidae; genus Hyperolius; species Hyperolius riggenbachi. The sequence goes on from NC_090648.1 coordinate 307,168,066, forward strand.
TCACAAAGGGGGTACAAAGATCCCCCTTGTTTTCCTATAGTCATTGGTGGAGGCCTTTTTATCTGCACAACTATTGAAGTGAATCACGGGGTGGTTCATAAAAGGCTGTACTGCACTATATCCTGTTTTTTACAGGGAAATTCTATACTCCGGCTGGGAGGTCAGGATTGTGATCGCAACTTCTTTTGGTGGATTGGATCAGTGTTGCTTTTGTCAGATATCTACTACGTGCTGTAAGTGACAGCAACATAGGAGAAAAGTAATTTATGGCTCATTTTACTCTGGAAAAAATGTACTTCTTATTTGTATATGTTTGCACATATTTTAACCACTTAAGCCTAACTGGACGAATATATCCATCCAGATAGACTATGCTGCTGCTGCTGCCTGAAGCACGCAATTGTGCACGCTCCCGCCGCCTGCCGTTAGCCCCCAGATCAATAAGTGGGAATATAGTTCCCATTCATCGATCAAAGTCCCGGCAGAAAAACCGACGGTCTCTTATCAGAGGCCGTGGTCTTTCTGTGTAAAAAAAAGTTTCCCTTCCTCTTTCTAGTTCCTAGAAGCGAGATTGTTCGCTTCCAGGACTTTTTGACTGTGGCCAAATAGTAAAACTACACCCTCATACTTATTTTAATATATAAATACTTTATATTACATTTAAAATTAGCTGTTTACCTCCCACACCAAAAATTACTCAAATAAAATTTTTAATAAAAAAAAATAAAAAAAATTACATTTAAAAAAAAAAAAACATAAATAGTTACCTATGGGTCTAAAATTTTTAAATATATATGTCAAGAGAGTATATTAATATAATTTTTTAAATGATAAGCTTGTAAATACTGATGGACGCAAATTGAAAAAAAAATCACCTTTATTTCCAAATAAAATATCGGTGCCATAAATTGTGATAGGAAAGATGACCGGCACCATCCATATATTCATGCTCTTTTATTTTTCATATATCATACATTGCAGCAGTGAAGGCAACGTTTCAGGGCAACCACCCCTTTGTCAAGCTATGCTGTCAATGCTCAAACTGAATACATGACATATACCTCTATTTATATCCCAGCAAAAGCCTCAAATAGCCAATTATATGATTCTGGCTAATAACTAGCCGATCATATCAATACCGCCTCATGCGGACCTGATGGGGAACTAACATGGGTTACATGCTATTGGAGAATTCAAACTGAACTGCCCACCTCCTCTTACCTCTCCACAAGCCGCCTCCACCAACACATCCACATGCGCCAGGTTGTCACAGCCGTACATCCGACCAGGCCGCCGCTCCGGCGGACCTGATGGGGAACTTGCCTGTGTGACGCGCGGCGCGGGGCTAAGCCCCCCCCCCCACATCTCCCTAGCGACGACAGACGCAGGCGTTACCCAGAATCATATGATTGGCTATTTGAGGCTTTTGCTGGGATATAAATAGAGGTATATGTCGTGTATTCAGTTTGAGCATTGACAGTATAGCTTGACAAAGGGGTGGTTGCCCTGAAACGTTGCCTTCACTGCTGCAATGTATGATATATGAAAAATAAAAGAGCATGAATATATGGATGGTGCCGGTCATCTTTTCTACTACTAAGTGATCTGGAGTGCAGCTGGATTCACCGTGGCACATCCACCTTTATCTATTTGAGGAGTGCTTTGCTACTACAATTGATAAATTGTGATAGGGACATAATTTAAATGGTGTAATAAGCAGGACAAATGGGCAAATAAAATACATGGGTTTTAATTACGGTAGCATGTATTAATCTCAAACTATATTGGCCAAAAATTTAGAAATAATGAATTTTTTCCATTTCTTTCTTAATCTTCCTGTTAAAATGGGTTTAGGGTAAAATAATTCTTAGCATAATGTACTACCCAAGGAAAGCCTAAATGGTGGCGGAAAAAACAAGATATAGATCATTTCATTGTGATAAGTAGTGATAAAGTTATTGGTGAATGAATGGGAGGTGAAAGTTGCTCGGTTGCATAAAGTGAACAACGCTGTAGGCTGAAGTGGTTAAATTGTACAATTTTTCGCTATAGTGCCCCTTTAAAGATCAGACTGCTTGACGTTTGAATAATATGGAATGATAATACAAATATAAAGATGGACAAATATTTTTTTAACACCACTGCAATTGGCGTCAGCAATGCAGTAGCAAATGGAATCAATAATAGGATGATAAACAAAGTCCTGAGAGAGGTTTGAGCATGGAGCTCTTCCAGATGTGTACCTTGATTAGCACAACATGCTTCTTTCCCTTACATTTCATCTTTATGAATGTAATATTTTTCTTAAAACCATGGGAAGCTGGTAGTCTGACTTCTTGATATGAAACGGCAGGAAATTAAATGGTCAATCTTATAACATTTAGCTTAGTATATTGCATGGTAGATATGAACAAAATGTTCTTGACTGCATGTCCTGGCAGTAAAACCAGTTAGCTCAGGGGACTGCCAAACTAGACTTTGAAGTGTGAAAACTGCTTCTACACAGCCTAACAGGGATTCATTGCAGAACCATTTTTTTGTTTTCATTTGTATTACTTCACCTGGAATTGCTTGTGAAAGTTTCATTGATTATTAGTTTAAAGTGTGTATACAGACTGCCTCTTGGTATTGTCTGTTTGCAGTCCTGGGTACTTGTCCTATTATATTGTCACATAACATTACTGGAAGCCGAAGGGACAAAGGAGTGGTTAAGAAAAAAAACAATCTAGAAACTTGAATTACGATGGAATGAAGGAAGATTGATGGCTTTCCAAGTTGAAGTTGTATTAGCTATTGAGTAAGCATGAAGGTTATTTATTTAAATTTGCTCTATTCTCACAAGCTGTCGTCATAACGGGAAAATGAATACATTGCTGTTCAACAGTTTGTCATATTCAATCATGTGCAGAACTCTAATTTTTAATTCCTCTGCTTTAAGAAAAGATAGAGAGATGGAAATGTAATATGCTATGTCAGTATAGATTATACAATTTGCAGACCTGCCTAGCTAATTGCAACTTTCCTATCCTGATTGTCACTTCAACATCTTTTTAGGTTATACATTTTGCCCAAATGTGGTTAATCAGATAATTACTATCAGACTCTATTTTTCCTTGTTCCCTTACATAACCGTCATAAGTATGGAACTGTATTGAGTATGTTATTGCAAGCTAGAGTATTTGACAATATCGAATTCCCCTGTACACCCTCAATTTGGACTGGTGAGTGGAATCCTGGGAATTTCCTGCCTGTTAGCTGTGTAAAAAGTGTTATGGCATGGTAAAAGTCAGTAGTTGACTGGAGGTATGTTGTACTTTGTGATATAGCGTAGACATTAGTGTTTAAAGTGAACCAGAGAGGAAGCACCCTCATGTATTTTACCATATATATCAGTGGGAACATTAGAGAAAACACCTACCCTGCTCTCTGTTTCATTCTTCACTGCTCACCCTGCTTATTATCAGCCCTGATAAAATCCAGTACTGAGCATTCAGTCTGTCTTTGCACAGGAATCATTATAAGTGAGTAATTATAGCAGAGCCAGAATGGGGCAGGCTTGGGCTTGAAAAGACATCAGAGAAGACAGACTCAGCTATAATAATTCCTGAGCAAAGCCAGACTGAATGCTCAGTCGGGGATTTTATCAGGGCTAATTAGAAGCAGGCTGAGCAGTGAAGAATGAAACAGAGAGCAGTGTAGGTGTTTTCTCTAATGTTCCCACAGATATATATGGTAAAATATATGAGGGTGCTTTGTCTCTGGTTCACTTTAACATAGCTTAGTTTTTTAATTGCTCTGAAAGATAGATTCTAGGGTTTGCAGTAAAGGGGTTAAAGGTACCATTAGCAGTAGAATCCAACAGCTGATTGATTGCGATTGATTGTTTCCGATTACCGCAGTAATCACTTGAAACAATCGGTTGTGCCTATTAATTGCCACCAGCAGAGGGGAAAATCATAAGCCATCCTACCTGACTAAAAGAATTGTACCAAAATTTGGATCGATGGAACGATTAATAGAGTAATTGTTTTTCATCACTTGCACCATACAGTCAAGCATTCAGGATGTTATGCCGTTAATGGGCACCTTTAGGCCAACCACCCATTGCCACATTTTCAGTATGCCACCTCGGTGATCAGTGGAGAGGAACTGTATTAAACAGAAGGCCTTTAAAGCAGCAGTAAAGTTATTTTATTTGGTTTGGAGTCAAATGAACAGTGTAGCGACACACGAAATTACAGGTCGGTGTTGAGAGGTTGCCAAGATGGTAGGTGCCGGCATGGTGTTAGGTAAATGCTAAGATGGTGTTAGGTGGTTGCCGGGATGGTGTTAGGTAGTTGCCAGGATGGTGTTAAGTGGTTGCCAGGATAATGTTACCAGTATGATTTAAAAGGTACAGGCAGAACATGCAGACATGGTATGGTTCTTGCATTCTTCAGATACATTTAGCTCAGTTTAAGTTGTTCAGCTGTGGGATTCATTTTAGTGAACTGCTAATGGAAATAAAACCCCCTTTACTAGTATATTGAGGTGACTGATTCAGTTTACATAAGGAACCATCCACTGACCCAACTTAATACTTTTGATTAAATCATGTGTTAAAATAATTACTATTAATATTCATATATTTCTTGCAGGGAGGAAGCCTAACTTTTCTTACAGCAGAACATCAAAGTCTATCAGAAAGCTTAAAGAAAAACCCGATACTTACCATTCGCATCACTGCCATTGATGAGGAAGCAATGAGGTCCTTAAGGTAAAAAAATATATATATATTTTTACACAGAAAGAACAGGCATTGAATGGTACATATAATTGTAGAAACTGGTAAAAGAGTCTAATAACTTAATTTTTACCTGTGGGCATACTGTATTTGGAAATGCCTGTACTGTTCCATTTCACCAGCGCGTCTGCTAGAACAGTATTTTATTCCATATAAGGAAACTGTAAGACCCCTTGGAAATTCAGCAATGTACCTGATTTTGTTAGCAGATGGTCTCAGGCCCAAATATAACTGAATATTGCAGAGGTAGATATAAGCATACCAGGAAATTTATTATCACGTTACCACTTGAATTTGTGCTGACATTCCTTCCAAAAACCCAGATCTATGTATGTTGCTGCAACTACTTTGAGTAGCTTTAAGTGATTTTTATAAAGGTAAGAAACAAGAAATGGATCACTCTAAAGCTGGGATGCCCAACTCCAGTCCTCAAGGGTGATATCCATACTGGTGTTAAAGAGAACCCGAGGTGTGTTTAAAGAATGTTATCTGCATACAGAGGCTGGATCTGCCTATACAGCCCAGCCTCTGTTGCTATCCCAAACCCCACTACGGTCCCCCTGCACTCTGCAATCCCTCATAAATCACAGCCGTGCTGTGAGGCTGTGTTTACATCTGTAGTGTCAGTCTCAGCTGCTCCCCCGCCTCCTGCATAGCTCCGGTCCCTGCCCCCGTCCCTTCCCTCCAATCAGCAGGGAGGGAAGGGATGCAGGCGGGGACTGGAGTTCTGCAGGAGGCGGGGAGAGCAGCAGACTGACACTATAGAGATAAACACAGCCAGCTCTGACAAGCTGTTTGTCAGCAGCGTGGCTGTGATTTATGAGGGATTGCAGAGTGCAGGGGGACCTTAGGGGGGTTTGGGATAGCAACAGAGGCTGGGCTGTATAGGAAGATCCAGCCTCTGTATGCAGATAATATTCTTCAAACCCACCTCGGGTTCTCTTTAAGAATGAACTGAGGAATGAAGAAATGTGTTCTACTTGATGACCCACACCTTTCCTGATTCAGTCCCATCAATTAATTTGAGCTGTGCCAAAAGTGTGTTAGGACCTCAGCCCTCAAAGACCAGAGTTGATCATCCCTGCTATAAAGTATAGGTATGTAGCACTGACACTTCAGTATAGTATTTGGGTAATATGAAACGCCTATTTACTTGGAAATGTGACATTGAGCTCAAGCAGTAAAAAAAGAAAAAAAAACTTAAAGTGACTTTATTTTAATTTTAATCATTAAAGGTTTTTTTTTTCAAGAAAATATGAAATATTACATATTAATTGGTCGTCCTGGTTTGACTGAAAATCTATGAAAGATTCTTGTTGTCCTGCTGTGTAGTAAATAGACACAGCCTTAGTGAACAACAGGACTTAATGATCACTGAAACAAGTTAGGATTGAACATTCATATCTCAAGTCTGCATGTATAAAAGCATTATTTTTTTCTGAGATACATTTAATTAGCACAGAAGAAGCCTTGATCTTTCACCACTTATAGATAAACTGTAACCGTAAGAATTGAACTTCATCCCAATCAGTAGCTGATACCCCCTTTCTCATGAGAAATCTATTCCTTTTCTCAAACGGATCATCAGGAGGCTTTATAAGGCTGATTTTGTGGTGAAACTCCTCCCACAGTGTGATGTCAGCGCCTCACAGCACTGAGGTACTGACATTACACTGTGGGAGCCTTGTTGCATTGTGGGAAATAACAGCTGTTTCCAATGGCCAAAAAAAATGCGAGCAGCATCTCCTTCCAGTGACATCACCTGCCAGCAGTAAAAATGTCAGAATGTAAATCAGGGAGAGGAAAGATTTTACAGTAAGCAAACAATTACTAAATCATTTATACATAATTATTGTAAAAATTAAGCACTTTTTTATTACATTATTTTCACTGGGTTCCTCTTTAATTTTTCACATCAAATGAACCTTTAGAACTGCATTTAGGGTGATGTTCCACTATTACATAGTTGATCCTTTGTTGGTGCAGTGTGGATGTTTTAAAACTTTTGGCTTTACCCCTTGGAAGAATAACTCCTCTTGATTGAGGCGTAGCTTCCTTTGTTATACTGAGAACTTTAATCCCTCCAAACCCAAATCTCAGATTGACCTGGATGCCATTGCTGAGCCCTCACAGATTTGCCTATTTAGTTTCATCAGTTTCCCCTCATCAGTCCTTTTGAAGATGCCATTACAGTGTTATTCTAATGAGGATGAATACCAGGGTCACGCAGTACGTCAGTGCAATATACATGGTTCAGTATAATATTTTTCAACCCACCTCAGGCTTATTTTATGGGGTTAATTCAGACTGACTGATTGGTAGCTCACACCATCATTATTTTCTGCACCTAAAACAACTAGCACAGTACTTGCTTGGGCCAAGCACCTGAAGCAGACTCTTTGATCATAATGAAATCATCATGTGTGCAATGAAAGATTCCATGAGCAAGAAATCATTTTCACCATATCATTTTCACTGCCATCTGACTGAGAACAGAAAAAAGCTGCAGCAAAAAACATGGTGATAGGGTCCACTGTCACTGAAATGCAGCTCATGTGCCCACAAATTGACAGTTCACCATTCCTCTCTTAGGGCTGTTTTGATGGTCAGTGTTTGAGTTGGGAGCAGGATTCCAACACTTTGGTTTCAGAAATATGTATTTGACAAAAAGGTGGACAAGTCGAAGCAAAAGAAGGAATATTTTGAAACTCAAATAAGATTACTTCATTTCAGGTTTAGGCACATGCTGTGTCAACGCTATATGAGTTGGGTGAGTGGACTAGTTTAGCTATATATTATCTATTAAGTACCTGTGTAACATCTTAATACAATTCTTTCAAGATATTGAGCCTGCCTTTCCCTAGATTACCCCTCTTGGCTCTATCACAGCTGGGCCACTCCACTTCATTGCATTACATGGGTATATAGTACTTGAAGTCTCTGCACTGTGTGAACCCATTCTTTGACACTAAAGAAGTTTTCCAGTTATGGGGAAATTGGCATTAGTTCTTTGATGGCCTAGCTCACGGATGTCGAACTCCAGTCCTCAAGGGCTGAGGTCCTTTCACATTTTTGGCACAACTCAAATGAATTGATGGGACTCAATCAGGAAAGGTGTGGGTCATCAAGTAGAATACATTCTGCCATTTCTCAGTTCATCCTAAACACCGGGATGGATATGGCCCCTGAGGACTGGAGTTCAACATCTGTGGCCCAACTGATGGCCAATCTGTCTCCACCACCACCCTCCTCATATCCTCATGCAACTGTGGCATTTTCTGACTTCTTTGACAATACGTATCTGCTTTTTCTAAGCTAGTTCCATGCTAAATGTCAATCCCTTGCCCTCTAAGGTGGCAAAGAGGTATGGGGAGCATAACTCGATTTTGCTCCGTATACTAGATTTGGGATGCGTGAATATTCCCAATTGCTCTGATACAGTATAAAGAATTTGCGTTATAAGAAAATATGTACAGTATTATTGCATTAAATTCCAGATATAGCAGGCATATTCCATATATATGTTTTGATGTTGTAACATAGCCCAGCTGCCATGCCTTTGGGCTTCTATTTCCTCTATTTATAGAGCATTGAGCAGAACATTTGAGCTGTGCAGATTATATTGAATCAGAGGCTTACATGTGTCTTTAATGGCATTGTCTGTCCGTACTTATATTGTAGTTTCCATTTTTAGAATGTGGCAAATAATACTGGTTCCCTGTTTTCAGAGCACCTGCATAATTAATCTAATTACTTCAATAATTACTAGAACTTGGAAAGCTCAATGACCAGACCAAGATATAAACAGACTTTTGTACTAAATTATAATGTGCGCTGCTGACAGCCTAATACCGAAGAGCTGAGGAGATCAATAGTAAAAGTAATGTACTATAGACAGAATCATTTTTTACTTTGCTGTAAACAATGATTTACAGCAAACGGCACTATATATTAATGTGCCACCTGATTCCCAATGAAGTTTTTAGCTCTATGCCGCAGACATTTACAATATGATCAACGAACTGCAAACAATTTCTTATAAATAGACCTTTTACTGCTTTGAATGAAGACATAGCACAAACAAATGTTAGTGACTGTAGAATGGTTTAGTAATGCATTTCAAAGTGTTTCTGAAAACAGACATCAAAAACCACTTTAAAGTAGCTGGACTGCAGGGAAATGTAAATAGATAGTTTATATTAAGGAAGAGAATGTCCTCTCCATGTTTGTGCATGTTTTAATGGCATCCTCAGAGGCAAATCCACCCTTGCTGGCCAGCAGAGTTCATTGTTGGGGTTGGCATCTACAGGAATGTCATCTGAATTGAGCAATGAATGTAGAGGAAAGCAAGGGACATTCATGGCACATGTTAGAAGAGTAGCAGGAACAGCTTTCTGTTTCTGTAAATTGGTCCCTCTGGAGATTCCATAGCAGTTCAAACAAATAGCAGCTACTGCACAGGAAATTCTGAAACAAAGCAGACAGCACTGCAATGTGAAGCTGTGTTCACATGCCAGATTTTCATCACCTGAAAGGATTAACCATCATTAGCTCATGTGCTAATCTGGTTTATATATGGGTGTCCAAAGACCCGGGTACCTTCCTTTTCAGTGGCCTGCCAAAATACTCAGTCAGTTGCTGTTGTGCCCGCTGCGGGATGCCTCCAGGAGTCCAGATCATCTCCCCCCCCCCCCCCCCCCCCACACACACACACACACATGTATAGGACTGATTGTCCCAAGCAGCCTTTCTGTACATTAATTGTGGGTAAACTGGTACTTATCCGTTAGCCGGGCGCATCCGGCAGGTGGCGCTGTTGTAGCGAATTTCATTCATGCTTAGTTAACGTAGTGCTGTGTGAATGGAAGCGCCGCAGGTGGCGCAAATTACATTGATACGGCACATCGTCTTCTTCTCCCACTTTGCCCTCCTCTGGCTTCTATACAATGCTGGCAGCCTGCGGGGACATGCGTCTCCGCCCAGAGTCGTTCGTCGCGGAAGGGAATCCTGTTTGTTTTCTTGCGACGAACGACTCTGGGCGGAGACGCATGTCCCCCCCCCCCCCCCCCCCCCCCAGCTGCCAGCATTGTATAGAAGCCAGAGGAGGGCAAAGTGGGAGAAGAAGACGAAGAACAGACGAAGGCGGCGGCTTCATCTGTTACATTGCCGCCGCCTTCATTTTAATTGCAATAAGTAACAGTTCCGGCCACTTGAAATACATATTAGTTCCCATTAACACCGTTATTGTTATGTGCCGTATCAATGCAATTAGCGCCACCTGCGGCGCTTCCATTCACACAGCACTACGTTAACTAAGCATGAATGAAATTCGCTACAACAGCGCCACCTGCCGGATGCGCCCGGCTAACGGATAAGTACCGGTAAACTCACCTGAAGCAAATGCAAGAAATTGTTTCAGGTGAATTTTATACCAACTGAGTATTTTATAATGTTCTTTGTTAAGTGGTCAGGGCTGTGGATTTTGTATTTTGATAACCTTACAACATTCTTAAAGGATACCACAACTGACATGTGACATGTACAGATGAGATGGACATGTGTATGTACAGTGCCTAGCACACAAATACCTATGCTGTGTTCCTTTTTTTCTTTCTGTGCCTGAAAGAGTTAAATATCAGGTATGTAAGTGGCTGACTCAGTCCTGACTCAGACAGGAAGTGACTACAGTGTGACCCTCCCTGATAAGAAATTCCACCTATAAAATACTTTCCTAGCAGAAAATGGCTTCTGAGAGCAAGAAAGAGATAAAAAGAGGAATTTCTTATCAGTGAGGGTCACACTGTAGTCACTTCCTGTCTGAGTCAGGACTGAGTCAGCCACTTACATACCTGATATTTAACTCTTTCAGAGAGAGAAAGAAAAAAAAGGAACACAGCATAGTTATTTGTGTGCTAGGCACTGTACATACACATGTCTATCTCATTATGTCACATTTCAGTTGTGGTATCCCTTAAAGAATAAGGGAATCCTCTGAATAATCCTTAGGCTTTCCCTGTCCTCCTGCACTGGCCCGTTCCAGCATTGTCCGCTCTGAAAAACCGCATGCGCAAGTGGAATGAACCCGATCAGGCCTGGCTTTTGATGCAGAAGTTTGAGCAGGTTTGCACTACTGCGCATGCGCAAGCCATCTGTGCAGTAGCATGGACCCAATCGGGCTCAGCTTTTTCCGGTAAAGCCTGAGCGGGTCTGTTGTACTGCACAGGCACAGTGCAGCTGGCTTTGGGGGCCTCCTCAGCGTTGAAATGGCGAGGTGGAGGGAGAAGAAGGGCTCTGGAGGAACCAAAGGCTTCCCTCTTCTGAGGTAGGTATCAAACTTTTTTATTTTATCTCACATTAAGGTGTTTTTCCTTTCATTTGCGGCACTTCTGATAGTGTAATGTAGTTTGTAGCCTCCAAACCCCATTTTTGCACCACCATGAGTGCTATAAATTGAGGGTTAGTGTGGGTTACAAGTTAGGGAAGGTGATAGATTATCTGTTACACTACAGATCTAGCTGTTGGTATGAATCCGTGCTCAAATTACTGCATGCCTCTTTTAATTATAAAGCTATGCAGCAGGTACAAATAATTCTTATGTTTCAAAATGTTTCAGGGTTATGTTTGAAGAGAAAACAAGTGAGCATGGTGTTCACTGGCACGATGAAGATGGCTTTCTTTTAGCAGTACGTGGTATGTGATCACTGTTCATTTCCTGTCAACAACGTTAACCTTCATTTGTCTGAAAGAAAAAGTTTTCATTCCCATGTACTGCTGAGGTAGTGTGTCATTCATTGCCTGACTTCACATTCTCTTTGTACCGAATTGTGGTTTTAATTGCTGAAAGGTTTAAAAGAAATTATTTATGACCTGAAAAAAAATATTTAATCTTTTATAGACACGATGAAAGAAAAGCTGAAGAACAGAAGCGTTCGAACTATAACAGGTTTGGGGAAATACTTCCGACAGCTTGATAAAAATGGAAGTGGATGTTTAGGGAAAACAGAATTGAAGCAGGCTCTGAAAACCTATCATTTGGAGGTGCCTGAAAAAGTACGCAATACTTTAAAAAGAATATCTGTTACTGTTATGCAAATTCTAAATGTTTTTAATTTTCTTTGCTTGCTAATATTATGTCAGGCTAATGTCAAAGAGGAACTAAAGTGAAAATGAGTACAATTACATTTTTTTTTACAGTATTCATTTATAAATGATTTAGCCAGTGGTTACCAGTTGTAAAATCTTCCTTCACCCTGATTTACATTATGAAATTTATCACAGGTGGCAACATCTTTAGTCCTGTCAGGGGATCTCTGTAGAATGTTTTTTCCCGAGGGTTCTAAAACCAGTAGAAAACATGTTTGATTAGAATGTTTGGGGGGGGGGGGGGGGGGAATTTCATAACTATACAGCCAAGACTAAGCATCACTTGGAGGGTGGGGTTGCATTCAATATACAGGAATATATAGATATAGGAAGTGCTTCTCATGTTGAAAGGTGGCCTTACATTACTTTTTGGATCAAGGTAGAATTGATTATGTTCCATTCTGTTCGTTCAATGAAAATTGGCCGATATCTGGTCGAATCAACCAATTTACTCGATCAGACAGGATGGAAAATATTGGTAGATCGTAAAGGAATCGGCTACTGTTCACATGATTTTTTTTTGTTTTGTTATACTTTTGTTTATTGAAATATTTTTTAATATAAAATTGTACTTTGTGTTAAGCATTACTTAACACAAAGTACAGAGTAAAAATATCTCAAGTAGACAGGATTATGTGCATACGTTGTTACTGGTTTGATTATAGACAGGTAGTAAACAATCAATGTAAGAAATAAGACTCCATGTAGTTTAGGGGTCTATTTGAACAGGGTTGAAAAGTGTAGATATCCAAACCGAGGACGAGATATCAGGGTGGTCCTATCTAATTTGTGTGGTGCCAAGTATAGGGTATTGTGAACTAGGCGGATATAGCCTGTATTCGAGAACGTATAGATTCTGTTAACCAAAGATTCGATACAGATGAACCAAAACGGGTCACACCAATGAATGATAGCTATATTAGTGTAGGCCTATAAGTGGTGAATGGGGGAAGGATCCTAATGGCCTACATGCGCAGTGGGGATTGAAGAGGGTGAGTGCAAGGGCTTAAGGAGTAGGGAGTGACGGGGTGAGAAGCCTAGAATAGAGTGGGCCGACTTCTTCCATACGGTTGGGAGAGGTCGGGTTGGCTGATGTACCAGGATTCCCATTGGGTATTAAGGAGGCATGAGGTCAGGGCAGAGCCGGGACAAGGTCCTCCAGCACCCAAGGCTGAGACACCAAAGTGCGCCCCTCCATTCCTGCCTCCCCAGCCATCACACACTGATTGCTATTAGACTAAGAGGCACCACAGGGCCCACAATCTCCCCAACACCTTAATATCTAGTTATCTGGCTTGCAGTCACTGCCATGTATCCCCTTTTCTTATTTCTTTCTGCTTCAAACACAATTAGGAATGACAGCTGAATGAATTCTGCGCCCCCTCCTACACTGCGCCCTGAGGCTGGAGCCTCTCCAGCCTATGCCTCGGCCCGGCCCTGGGTCAGGGGAAAGTGAGGACCAAGGGTTCCAGACCTTGTGAAAGTGCGATTCAGTGCCTCTTAGAGATGCAGTCATTTGTTCCATTTCCCTAGTCCATTCTATCTTAAGTTTGACGTCAGATAGTGTTGGGGGGGGCAATGTTTTTCCAGTGAGTAGCTATTGCCAGGCGTGTAGCTGTTAGAATGTGGGTGATCAACCGTATGGTGTGTCTTGGAATGTCTGGGGGGGGGGGGGGGGTTTACCCAGAATCATGTAGAGAGGGTCGAGAGGCACTAGTACCCCTGTTTTTGTCAGGATGAGGCGCTGAACCTTAATCCATAGTGGGGAGACTAAGGGACAGGACCAGAAGATATGTTCCAGAGTGCCCTTTTGATTACAGCCCCTCCAGCAGAGGTGGGAGGAGTACTGTTCACATGATTTAACCACTTAAGACTATCTGGACGAATATGTTCGTCCAGATAGGCTGTGCTGCTGTCAGTGTGCGGTGCGCGTACGCTCCCGCCGTCCGCCGTTAGCCCCCGATCAATGAATGGGAATATAATTCCCATTCATCGATCTAAGTCCCTTTCAGAAAAAACGACGGTCTCTTATCAGAGCCCGCGGTCTTACTGCGAAAAGAAAAGGTCCGCGTCCTCTTACTAGTTCTTGGAAGCGTGATCATATGCTTCAAGGACTTTTTTGACTGTGGCCATCTTGTGGCCAAATAGTAAACTACACACACATGTATTTTTAAATAAATAAATACATTGTATTACATTTAAAAATTAGCTGTTTACTTCCCACACCAAAAATTACCCAAATAAAAATTTTAATGCAAAAAAAAATTACAATTAACAAGAAAAAACAACATAAATAGTTACCTAAGGGTCTGAACTTTTTAAATATGCATGTCAAGAGAGTATGTTAATATAATTTTTTAATTATAGGCTTGTAAATAGTGATGGATGCAAATTGAAAGGCACATAATTAAAACAGTGTAATAACCGGGACAAATGGGCAAATACAATACATGGGTTTTAATTACGGTAGCATGTATTAATGTAAAACTATAATGTATTAATGTAAAACTATAATGGCCAAAAACTGAGAAATAATGAATTTTTTCTACGCGCGCGCACGCTAGAAGACAGGACCTTTATGCCAGCAGGAAAGGTATCAGCTGATCAGGACGATCAGCTGATCTCAGCGGAACTCCTGATTGGCTGAGTGGCTGGGGACGGCGCTGCGGAGCGCTGTAGTATATATAGATTTTGCTTGTCTGTTGCTGGTTGTCTGCCGTTGCGAATACTTACGTGTGAGCACTCAGAGTAAGTCGTATCGTGTAGTGTAGTCAGTGTAGTCAGATCCTACAGTGTGTTAGAACCAGGTGGACCTGGAAATTCACACTTAGCCAGATTACGCTATTGTTATACACTGTGTTATACTTTAGACCAGTTCCAGGGTGTTGAGACCAAGGACCTCACACCCAAGCTTAGGATTACTGTGTCATTGCTGTGTTATACCTTAGACCAGTTCCAGGGTGTTGAGACCAAGGACCTCACACCCAAGCTTAGGTTACTGTGTTATTCTTTAGACTAGTTCCCGGGTGTCGAGATCAAAGACCTCACACCTCAGACTAGGATTGTGCTGTATATCTGTTATGACCATTTGCTCTGTCGACCTCTCTCTTGCTATCTGATTCGGTACATCTGCCTATCTGCCTACCAGTTGCCAACCTTGCCTGTACCCGGTTACCGAATCAGCCTTCTGTCTTTGTACCTTATCTGCTTGTGTGTTACAGACCTGGCCTGCCCAACCCTTCTGGCTGTCACTCATCCCTTGAGTGTTCAGTCTGTTTGTACTACCCGTGACACTATTCCACCAAGTGTCAGTTAGCTGCAAGGACCTCCTGCTCCTCAGAGAGTCCTTCCTGCAGTACAGGAAGGACTCTCTGAGGAGCAGGATGCAGTTCCAAGAGCAGCATGCAGTTCCAGGGTGTTGAGACCAAGGACCTCACACCCAAGCTTAGGTTACTGTGTTATTCTTTAGACTAGTTCCCGGGTGTCGAGACCAAGGACCTCACACCTCAGACTAGGATTGTGCTGTATATCTGTTATGACCATTTGCTCTGTCGACCTCTCTCTTGCTATCTGATTCGGTACCTCTGCCTATCTACCTACCCATTGCCAACCTTGCCTGTACCCGGTTACCGAATCAGCCTTCTGTCTTTGTACCTTATCTGCTCATGTGTTGCCGACCTGGCCTGCCCGACCCTTCTGGCTGTCACTCATCCCTTGAGTGTTCAGTCTGTCTGTACTACCCATGACACTATTCCACCAAGTGTCAGTTAGCTGCAGGGACCTCCTGCTCCTCAGAGAGTCCTTCCTGAAGTCTAGCCAGGGGCCTCTATCCCATAGGAGTCCTCTGGCTGCAGTACAGTCTGATTCCCAGTTTACCAGGGAATCACTGGCTGCCAGATTATCTCTATCTCCTCTCTTAGGAGATAGTTCCTGTACAGCTAAGGGCCACCTGCTCCTCAGGTGGTCTCTGGCCAAAGTTCTCTGTGTCTCCCGCCCCACGGGAGATAGCCTACAGTTGCACCAAACACTTACACTCTATTAGGTGTCCAGATGTTAGTCATACTTGTATTATTGGTGATTCTGCAGATCATCCATAATCAGGTATACATCTGTATTGTTGATGATTCTGCAGATAATCAATAATCAGATTCTCTCTGTGTGCTGACACCAATCGTTACACCTCCAAAGAAAGAAATGGTAGCGGAAAAAACAAGATCTAGATAATTTCATTGTGATAAGTAGTAATAAAGTTATTGGCGAATGAATGGGAGATGAAAGTTGCTCAGATGCAAAAAATGAACAACCCTGTGGGCTTAAAGAGAATCTGTAACGTCAAAACGTCCCCTGGGGGATACTCACCTCGGGTGGGGGAAGCCTCAGGATCCTAATGAGGCTTCCCACACCTTCCTCCGTCCCTCAGGGGTCTCGCTGCAGCCCTCCGTACAGCGGTGACGTCAATATTTACCTTCCCGGCTCCTGCGCAGGCGCTCTGATGGCTGTCGGCTCCGAAGTAGGCGGAAATACCCGATTGCCGTCGGGTCTGCTCTACTGCGCAGGCGCAAGTCTCTGGCGCTTGCTCAGTAGAGCGGACCAGACTGAGATCGGGTATTTCCGTCTACTTCGGAGCCGAAAGCAGCCACAGTGCCCCCGCTGGAGCCTGCAAAGGTAAATATTGAATTGACAGTCGGGTCTGTCGGCGGCTGTTCGGAGGGCTGCAGCGAGACCCCCGTGGGACAGAGGACGGCGTGGGAAGCCTCATTAGGGTCCCGAGGCTTCCCCCACCCGAGGTGTGTACCCCCCAGGGGATATTTTTGATGTCATAGTGTCTCTTTAAGTGGTTAATCAACACAGAATACATTTTTGGTTCAAGAGTATGGCGACACAACATCGTTCAGATCAATAGTGAAGGAGAATATGATCTCCCTTGCAGTTGGTGGGCCACTAGTCAATCAACTTTCGATCAGCCACATTGTAGTTGATGGCCCAATTAAGTCGATCACTTAATCGCTCAATAAAAAAAAATCAAGTAATGTATGGCTACCTTTATTCACTAAGTATCAATCAGTCCTAGCTATATCATGATAAAAGTCCAAGGTCTAGACCAGGGGTGCCCACACTTTTGTGGCATGCAAGCTACTTTGAAAATTGCAGAGTCCAAGAGATCTACGAACATTTCAAATGCTTCCTCCCATCCCCCCAATCCTTTCCTCAACCCCCCTCCTGACCACCACCACAAAATATATATTGCCCCTGCATTCACTCTTATATAGTTATTACAAAATGCCTACCTAGAAAGAAAAAGCTACATACACACCCACAGCCGTTCTGTCTCCACTCCTTATCTCTCCTGTTCGGCAACCGAGTGGCTGAAAATAATGATGTCTGACCTGTGAGACATCGCGGAAGTACTGTGGGAACTGAGGGGGCGTGGCCATATCGCTGTGCACACAACTCACTGTGCACAGCCTGGAAGGGAGGGGACACTGTTTCTCCCCTTGCTCTTCCCTGACTGGCTGTGTGCTGCTCTGCAGAGCAATTTGATGGAACACAACTGCGTTGAGAGTCAGAGTGTGGACGTGATCTACCCTGCCTGCAGTCCTTTCGCAATCTACCAATGGATCGTGATCGACGCAATGGGCACCCCCAGTCTAGACTTTTGCTACTTAATTGAAGACTATTTAAAAAAAAAAATCAGACTGGTTTTCACTCATATTCCCTACTGTTCTCTATTTTTGGTAAATCGTGCTTTGTGCATCTGCTGCTTCTGCTCATTCTGTGTGCAGAGGGAGCCAGTGCTGTACTATCAGAATAACAAAATGCTTGTTTTAACTTGGGGGATGCATTTTATGCATCATGGAGCTTTTCTATAATTATGCCTAATTTACTTGTATGTTTATTTGTTTCGGGTTTTCTGTCGTGTAATGTAGAAACAATATGTTTGTTATAAAACATTGATTTTCGTTGTGTTAAGAACAGCAATTAAATAGGTATCATTACACTGTGCTTTCTAGAAACAGAAAATGCTACTTACGTTTGCTTTTGCAGTAGCCTGATTCTTAGAGTCCAACGACTGCAGCCAATCCAGCTGTACTTAGAGTTCCATGGATTCCACCAATAAGGAAAGTAGCAGCAACAGAATGACATACTGTCAGAAGCAAGATACAACAGCTTCATAGGCTCCTTTAAGAATTTAGGCAAATAAGGAGGGTTTCATGGTTTCCCAGAAAGGTTTGGCCTGAGGCAGGGCCATCAAGCCTTTAATATTATTGTTATTATTAGTATTATTTATATAGTGACTGACATCTTCCACACAGCGCTGTTCAGAGTATATTGTCTTGTCACTTAAAGAGGATCTGTAACATCAAAAACATCCCCTGGGGGGTACTCACCTCGGGTGAGGGAAGCCTCGGGATCCTAATGAGGCTTCCCACGCCCAGGGCCGGTTTAAGCAGCAATGGGGCCCCAGGGCAAAATAAACCTGGGCCCCCCCCCCCCCCAACATATACCCCAGAACAAAAATCGGCATTAGGGGACCTTTTTTGCAGCTGGTATAGTCAGGGTGTGAAGTCCCAATCGGTCGGAGCTCCACATTCTGGCTATCCCAGCCTGCATGGGGGACAAGGGGTTAAAAAGTTTCAGGAGGGGGGACCCCACATAATTTTTTTAAAAAAAAATTCCCACACTCTAAACATAAAAAAAAATTGGGAAAATAGGAAAAAATGCCAGGGATCTTCATACATCCATATTGCGGCTGTATAGCGATCCCTGGCCAAAGCGCTGCGGCTGCGTATAGACCCCCTGGAAACCCCGTCAGGAAATTTATTGCGCTTTCGTTTGATGCATGTAAAATTACACTACCGTTAGGTTTGCTACTAAAAGTGACATTTACCGCATTGAAAAGTATACTTTTTTCCTTCTGAACTTTAAAATCGATTTTCTCAAAAACTATAAGGTCTTTTTGAAAAATTGTTTTTTCCTCTTATTCCTAATGATCTCCTTAAAGGGAAGGTTCAGGGAGGGTGGGTAAAAAATAAAAATCAAATTCCACTTACCTGGGGCTTCCTCCAGCCCGTGGCAGGCAGGAGGTGCCCTCGCCGCCGCTCCGCAGGCTCCCGGTGGTCTCCGGTGGCGCGCCCGACCTGGCCAGGCCGGCTGCCAGGTCGGGCTCTTCTGCGCTCCAAGGCCCGGAACTTCTGCGTCCCACGCCGGCGCTCTGACGTCATCGGACGTCCTCCATGCTCTACTGCGAGAGTCGGGCGCGCCACCTCCTGCCTGCCACGGGCTGGAGGAAGCCCCAGGTAAGTGGAATTTGATTTTTATTTTTTACCCACCCTCCCTGAACCTTCCCTTTAACATATACTGCAAATTTAGGGTTTCTAGCATTTGAGGTGGATTTGCTATTAACCATTAAAGTCGGCAGGTTTTTAAATGTGTATTTTTTTTTCCTTTGAAACTTTAAAATCGATTTTCTCAAAAACTATAAGGCCGATTTGAAAATTTTTTTTTCCTCTTGTAGCCACTGGGGGCCCCTACAAGCTCTGGGGCCCTGAGGCAGCTGCCTCCTTTGCCTTAATGGTAGCGCCGGCCCTGCCCACGCCGTCCTCTGTCCCACGGGGGTCTCGCTGCAGCCCTCCGAACAGCCGGCGACAGACCCGACTGTCAATTCAATATTTACCTTTGCAGGCTCCAGCGAGCGCGGTGGCTGCTTTCGGCTCCGAAGTAGACGGAAATACCCGCTCTCAGTCGGGTCCGCTCTACTGCGCAGGCGCCGGAAACTTGCGCCTGCGCAGTAGAGAAGACCCAACGGCGATCGGGTATTTCCGCCTACTTCGGAGCCGACAGCCGTCAGAGCTCCTGCGCAGGAACCGGGAAGGTAAATATTGACGTCATCTTGTACGGAGGGCTGCAGCGAGACCCCTGAGGGACGGAGGATGGCGTGGGAAGTCTCATTAGGATCCTGAGGCTTCCCCCACCCGAGGTGAGTACCCCCCAGGGGACGTTTTGACGTTACAGATTCTCTTTAAAGAAAACCTGTAATGGAAAAAACCCCTCTGGGGGATACTTACCTAGGCAGGTGGAAGCCTCTTGAACCTAACGAGGCTTCCCCCGTCCTCCTCCCTCCCTCTGTTCAAGTGCCAGGGACCCCCGAAGTGTGGCGAGGTAAATGTTTACCTACCGCGATCCTGCGCAGGTGCACTAGCTGCTCTTCATTCGGAAATACCTGAACCCGATCAATCCATTCTACTTTGCAGGCACGAGTCTTTTTGCGCCTGCGCAGTAGGGCGGATACGATCGGGTTTGGCTCTTTCCGCCTAGCCCGAACGAAGAGCCACTGCTGCGCCTGCCCTAGTTCCCAGCGAGGTAAATATATCATCCCTGGTCAAGCTTTTCGGGGGAGGATTGGGGGAGTATTCAGAGAAGCCAGCGCTGGATTCCCTGAACCTACAGGGGAGAGGGAAGCCTCATTGGGACCCCGAGGCTTCCCCCTCCCGAGGTAAGTATCCCCCAGAGGTTTTTTTTTAAATTAGAGTCTCTTTAACTGTCCCTCAGAGTGGCTCCCAATCTAATCCCTACCATTGTCTTAAGTCTATGTATGTATTGTGTAGTGTATGTATCATAGTCTAGGGTCAATTTAGGGGAAGCCAATTAACTTATTTGGATGTTTTTTGGATGTGAGAGGAAACCGGAGCGCCCTGAAAAAACTCACACAGACACAGGGAGTACATACAGTATGAACACCATGCAGCCCTAGCTGGAATTCAAACTGGGGACCCAGTGCTGCAAGGCGAGAGTGCTAACCACTACACCACCGTGTTGCCTTTTAACTGTTATCTTTATTACCTTTTTCAGTCAGGCAAAGAACAGTTATGGTCTTGTCTAGGAGAGCTCATGGAGAAGCATGTGATTTGTTTGATCAGCTTTTGCCAAAGAGGAGCTGTCGCGAAAATCTTAAAATTTAAAATACATACACATAAGAAGTACATTTCTTTCTGAGTAAAATGAGCCATAAATTACCATGGCCGGACTTGGACTTCCCAGTGCCCTAGGCCTGATATCACCAACCGCCCCCCCCCCCCTCCACACACACACACACACACACACACACACACACACACACACACACACACACACACACACACACACACACACACACACACACACACACACACACACACACTCAGGGTGCATACACAGGCAAGTGCACAGACAATTATTTTTTTTTGAATGTGTACAGCATCTTTGTGTTCAGCATCTTGCAAAGATTTCTATCTGATGGGGAGTTCAACTCAATAGAGTAGACTGTGTAGGTATGGCTCTCATACTACATGGAAGGGGGTAAGATTGGTCTGTGATCATTCATTTTCCAAAGACAATTGTCTGATGTGTGTATGCACCTTCACTCAATATCATTCTGTCCAACACCCTGACTTAAAGGGAACCTAAACTGAGAAGGATATGGATTTTTCCTTTTAAAATAATACCAGTTGCCTGACTCTTTTGCTGATCCTGTGTCTAATACTTTTAGCCGCAGCCCCTCAACAAGCATGCAGATCAGGTGTTCTGACTGAAGTCAGACTGGATTAGCTGCATGCTTGTTTCAGGTCTGTGATTCAGCCACTACTCCAGCCAGAGCCGGGACAAGGTCCTCCAGCACCCAAGGCTGAGACACCAAAGTGCGCCCCTCCATCCCTGCCACCCCAGCTGTCACACACTGATTGCAATTAGACTAAGGGGCGCCACAGGGCCCACAACCTCCCCAACACCTCAATATCTAGTTATCTGGCTTGCAGTCACTGCTATGTATCCCCTTTTCTTATTTCTTTCTGCTTCAAACACAATTAGGAATGACAGCTGAATGAATTCTGCGCCCCCTCCTACACTGCGCCCTGAGGCTGGAGCCTCTCCAGCCTATGCCTCGGCCTGTCCCTGACTCCAGCCAAAAAGAGCATTAGGACTGCCAGGCAACTGGTATTGTTTAAAAGGAAACATCCATATCCTTCTCAGTTAAGGTTCCCTTTAAGGGGCATACACACATCAGACTATAGTCTTTGGAAAATGAAAGATCACAGACCTATCTTACCACCCTTCATGTAGTATGAGAGCATTTCTACACAGTCTATTCTATGGAGCTGAACTCCCCATCAAAAAAAAAATCTTTGCAAGAAGCTGCACACACAGATGCTGTACAGACACAAAGATCAGTATCTGCAAAAGATCTGTTCCTGCCAAAGATCCGTTCCTGCAAATTGCATTCATAGTCTATGAGATCTGCAGATCCTCATACACACCTTGTTTAACTTGTTCATCTGCAGATCAGACAATCATCTGCAGATCTGAAAATCCATCCTGGTAGATCTGATCTGCAGATGAATGTCAGTTAAACAAGGTGTGTATGAGGATCTGCAGATCTCATAGACTATGAATGCATTTTGTTAGGAACGGATCTTTGGCAGGAACAGATCTTTTGCAGATAGTGATCTTTTGTGTCTTATCAGCATCTTTGTGTGCAGCATCTTGCAGAGATTTCTTTCTGATGGGGAGTTCAGCTCCATAGAATAGGCTGTGTAGAGTATGGCTCTCATACTACATGGAAAAATTAGTAAAATTAGTCTGTGATCTTTCATTTTCCAAAGACTATGGTCTGATGTGTGTATGCACCCTAATGATCACTTGTTTGCAGGAGGAAATGCCTGTTTTAGTGACTCTTGTATACCTATGAATGTTTTATCTCTAAAAAATGATGAATGATTGTTTTTCCTGTCAGAGCAGTGAGTCCCTAATGCCTGGTACGCACCAGATAGATGGGTTGAATCGATTTTTCCATCACTTATACAAAGTCGATTAGAAAAATTATCAGAAATCTGATTGGACCTGTCAGAAATAATTGATTCGACCCGTCTATCTGATGGGAAATTGCATGGTGTGTACGAGGCATGAAGTAGCAGAGCAGCGTTCATCTCCCTCTCTGCTCTTCTGTAATCACAGATCTGTTGCATTTATTTTCTATTATTTATTGTACTGATTCTTTCACAGGTTTTTTTTTACTGTTTGCCAACACGGTACAAATATATACAGTGGGTTGCAAAAGTATTCGGCCCCCTTGAAGTTTTCCACATTTTGTCACATTACTGCCACAAACATGCATCAATTTTATTGGAATTCAACATGAAAGACCAATACAAAGGGGGCCAAATAATTACGCACACCCCACTTTGTAGTTATTTATTTGTAAAAAATGTCTGGAATGATGTATGATTTTCGATCCACTTCTCACATGTACACCACTTTGTATTGGTCTTTCATGTTGAATTCCAATAAAATTGATGCATGTTTGTGGCAGTAATATGACAAAATGTGGAAAACTTCAAGGGGGCCGAATACTTTTGCAACCCACTGTATGTTTTTTTTTTTTTAATTTTTAGTGTATGTTATTACTTTTGGTATACAAAACAGAATGTAACAATACAAAAGTATACAACAGTACATTTGCAATTATAATTATAGAGAAGTTGTCTATCTCATACTACTGCAGACAGTACTGCTGCCTTAAAATGAGCCAGCAAGGGGTTAAGATTTAGCTTAGAAGGGGCTGTCATAAATCTCTCTAAGGAAAAAAAAAACGTATCTTTCTGTTTAAGATTTACAATCCAGGGGGAGAGAGGAGAAGGAATGGCTCAAGTCATTAACAGAGTCTGACCAGCAATACATTGTTTAGCCCAGCTTGAGTTGTAAAGTGGAAATAATTCTGTTAAAATGTTTACCTTACTGGATCAGAAATTGTGTATACAACAAGAGTCACAGACTGCGCAGCAAGCAGTGAGCACATGGTGAACCATGTTTCTCTACACCACTGGCATTAAGCTGAAGCTTGTATGTTTAGGAGCTAGCACTGTCTCATCGCACATTATGAAGTAAGGAAAATACACGGAGCTCTGGAATTCTGACTGTGTGTGCAGCAAAGCCGGGGCGGCTTCGGAGCAGGAGAAATGATTTATTTTGACATTCAGCCTCTTATCTCTCTCAGGTCCTGCCGCCCTTTTATCCTTCCGATTTTTTACCGCCCTAGGCCATGGCCTTTGTGACCTTTGCAGAAATCCGGCCCTGTAAATTACTTTTCTCCTATGTTGCTATCACTTACAGTAGTTAGTAGTAATCTGACATTACCAACATATTTTGGACTAGCCCATCTTCTCATAGGGGTATTCTCAGAGTTTTCTTTATTTTTGAAAGCACCTACTGAATGGCAGTTGCTCCGTCCAACTGCCAAAATAGTGTGCAGTGAGCAGGGAGGCTGGCCAGCATCTTTGTATAAAGATTTTTCAGGGAATGTCTTTATAAAGAATGAAGACCATGCTGAGAATCCCCCATGAAGAGATGGATTAGCCCAAAATTTGTTGGTAATGTCAGATTTCTACTACCTACTGTAAGTGACAGCAACATAGGAGAAAAGTAATGCGGGGTTCATTTTACTCTGGAAGAAATGTACCTCTTATTTGTATGTGTTTTAAATTTTAAGATTTTCACGACAGCTCCTCTTAAAGGAGTTATCAGGGCAAATATAAAAAACTAGTAGACCTAAGCCCTTTTAAAAACGGGCTCTGGGTCCGTGTTTCTGAGAGCGCGCGCACACCTGGTCGCTCGCTCACACGCCGCCTGCTCGGCTCCCTGGCCCCGTCCCCGGCCTCCTGTCTCTGGGTCCGTGCTGCGCACATGCGCAGTAGCAAAAAGCACGGACAACACTACACAGAGACAGGAGGCACACGCAGGGACACAGGGGTTTTATTATAGAGGGTGAGCTTTACTCACCTGGAGCCTCCTTCGGCCCCTTGCAGCTGACTGTCCCAAGCCGACGGCTCCGCTGTCCCGGTCGCCGCGCACGGTGCTCACTGCGCCTGCACGAACCGCCGCTGTCAGTCATGGCCACTTTGCCCGCGGCGCGCTGCGCAGGTGTACACGGTGACCGGGGCAGCGGCGGGGAGCGGAGCAGTCGGCGTGGGACAGTAGGCTGCAAGGGGCTGGAGAAAGCTCCAGGTGAGTAAAGCTCATTTTTTATATTTGCCCTGATAACTCCTTTAAGCTCTGATTTGCTGTAATCACATCTTGGTTTAGCACATGATCATGATGACTAGCATTTCAGAGACTTACATATCTATCACATGACAAAACTGATCAAATGCTTCTCCATAAGCTCTCGTAGACGAGAGGGTTAACCACTACGCCACCATGCTTTTAGAATGTTCCCTGAATGCCTAACTCTACTAATATTCTGTGTACAATCATTTTGTTGTGCTGGGTTAAAGTGAGGGGTGAGAGTGCCACCTTGTTGCCCTACAGTGGCAAGGTGCTGTTTTGTTTAAGTGCTTGTTTTCTCACTCTGACTTCATACAGCTTCTAGTAATTTTTCTTTTTCTTTCTTTTCTCCAACATCAAAAAGAATACCTGTTCACCAATGTAGAGACAGCATTCAGTGTTTGTTGTGCTTCTTCTGTGTTGGGGCCCAAAAGCACCGGTTTTTTGTTTTTGAAATAGCTGGTTGTGCAAGGTGTTGTTTGCATTAAAGCGGCCCTGAAATCAGAACTTCCTCTATGCTCTAAAAGATAAGCAACAACATAGTAAACTTTAAAGAAAATAATTTATTTTTTACTTGTAAAACAAAATACAGAGGGCCCAATATAGTGTAGTATGTTGAGGCAAATGGCAATCAGATGTATAATGAGGAGTAATGCTCACAAATGTGGGTTACCACCAAGCAGTTGAATAAAGAAACCTGTCCCCACTCAAGTAAGAAGTCGCTCTCTAGTAGAATGAAGGGGGTTGCACCCCTCCACGAAGGGTGACTAACACTATGTCATGCAGGTAGGAAACAGAGGCTCCAGTGCTAAAATTAGTTAAAAACTGTCTAAAAGGGAGGTAGAAGTGGACTTACCTCCAGGTAATAGGACCAAGGATGTTTAAAAACATCTCTTTATTGTTCACAATCACAAAAATACAAGTAAAAGGCTCCACTGCACTGCGTTTCGTGGAGACGCTAAGTTTTATTTCTTGGACTGACAGATTCTCCACAATATTGCCTGAAGAAGTAGCGCAGTGGAGTCACAAAACATGGCGCAGTGGAGTCTTTTAATTAAGGTAAGTCCACCTCTATTTCCCCTTTAAACTGTTTTGAACTAATTTTAGCACTTGAGCCTCTGTTTCCTACTTGCATGACATTTCTTTGTTACAGCTGATACAAATCCTGCAATAAATCTGCAGTGTGTCTACTTTCTGCTTTCATGGAAGCAAACATAGGGATAACATTCTGTGTTTACAAGTTAGTTGCTCTGCCAAGGCAGCCAGCTGGCACAGCTGAGAAATCAAATTTCACTTGTGATTAGTCAGTGGGTGAGTGGGACACAGGTTAAACTCTCTGAATACATACAGGGTGCATTTCTGTATGTTTTCCTTCTGACCTGTGAAAGACTTCAGGTCCACTTTACGTGTCTGCCAATAGTTTTTCAGTCAAACAATCTTATGTGGGCCTAAGTCTGACTTTAACTTGATCATCACTTTTAAATATAAGTGAGCACATTTCTGGAATTTACCTGATTGCCACCCTCATAAATTGCCCTCATGTGTCACAAATTCATTTGTTATATGAGGTTTTTATTTATTTTGTTCAGACTGAAAACTTAATAACTTTAAAGACTTACATTGATTATAACCATGGTAAAAATATATACCTCGTATACTCGTGTATAAGCCTAATTTTTCAGCAGAAAAAATGTGCTGAAAAGTTACCCCCTCAGCTTATATGCGAATCAGTGGAGCAGAACGGATGGTGAAGGTTTTGTTATTGGCAGAGGAGTGTATGGATTGTGCACTAGTGATCCCACTCTTGCCAGCTGGCTCCCTGCTGTGTCCCTGCCCCCCATCCCCTGCACCATAGTGTGCAGAGTGTGCTGCTCAAGACTACCTGTGTCTCCTGGCTTGTGAATCTGAGTGTGCAAGCAACCTGCAATGATCGGAGATTCTACCTGTGTGGCAATCACTGTGTCTCATATCTATGACGCCATCTAGTGGCATATTGAGACAAAGTTGTATCATTCTTGGGGCACATCTGGCTATGGAAAGAAGGAATTACTTGTACTGGGGGCACATCTAGCTACTGTAAAGGGCTATACTGGGGAGGGGGCTTATATGCGAATCAATCACTTTTTCCTGGTTTCTGAAACAAGTGTGTACCTTGGCTTATACATGGGTCGGCTAATATGCAAGTATATACAGTATTCATTTTTATGGCCAAAGACTTTGCATTTAAAAGTGTTATTATATTACTATGTATTATATATACTGTCTGATTTATCTATTAAGCATTATTTATCATTTCTTGCTCTATAATTTGATTTTATTTAATGTAAAGGTTAACTCTGAGAAACCTCTGTTAGTAAAATGTGAACTGAACGAATTCTGTAAATATGTCTAAAAGGATTGTGCTGTTGTGTGCATTTCTGTTATAATGAAGTCTGACCCTATAATAAGTGCTGTCTAAATGACTTATCTGCTTTAGAATTGATATTCAGAATGTCAGGTTATTAAAATATATTATGTATACCCTTTGTGGATGTAGTTATGTTAAGATATGCCTATTACTGACAATCATAGCGTTTGCTGTAATACAAAAACGTTAGATTTGATTAATCATGTCATATAATAATCTAAATGTTGCATTTTTTCCCTCTATGCTTTCTGTAAGAGTTCCAGTTTGCCCCTTCCGTGGGGATCATAGAGATATTTTATTATATTAATATTTTATTTTTTATTGAAGTTTTCGCATATTTTTTCACAGCTTTGTTAAAGGAAACCAGAGACCTAATAAAAAAAAGTTTTATACATACCTGGAGCGTCCTCCAGCCCCATGTGCACAGATCGCTCCCATGCCGCCGCCCTCCTTGCGCAGACTGGCCGCGACTGGCAGACCTGATATCGGAACTGCAGGACAGCGGCGTGGGAGCGATCCATGCACATGGGGCTGGAGGAAGCCCCAGGCATGTATAAAAGTTTTTATTAGGTCTCTGGTACACTTTAACAGATGTAACAAACAGGTTCTGATAATTGCTGAAATACATCATAAATGAAGCCAAGTAGACAAAGCATCGAGAGAACTATGGATATAGGGCAGATAGGCAAATATAATGGAGCAACCACATGATCTAAAGGTTCCTATTGTTGTAAAATAACAGATAAGTTAACAAATACTGAGGGGAGCATGAATAAAACTTCGTAGGGAACAAAAATGCAACTTAGTTGGATAGGCTAGGTCTAATCTCATTCATTTATCATTACCACTCAAGACTGAATGAGAGAGGATCCACCGCTAACCGCAACATGAAATAACATAAACAGAAATATGGGCCCAATAGTTACTAAGTAATGGTAGGAGATTATTATTATAGCAAATGACCTGAAGACTACGTATCTAGTGGATGGTTAATGGAGTAGGGGTCATAGATTTAACTAAGTGGGTATTAAAATATATGTGCCACTTTTAGGTTTCCCCTATTATTGCATACTTTGCACATTGAGGCCCATATGCAATTCACTTTTTCTCCTGAGTTTTCTCCTAGTAGATACTTTTTCATCTTCAATTTAAAATAACTTTTCAGCAATTGGCAGTTAAAAACATACCAAAAAGTACCGGTAGGTGAAAAAGTACAATGAAAATTATTTTGAATATTTTTTTGCCTGCAGGTTATTTCAAATGCATTTTATTGACAAGTTTAAAAATATCACCTAGGAGAAAAGTCAGGTGAAAAAGTTAATTGTGTATGAGCCAGAATGATTTAGAGCCTTAAAGTCTATCTACACTCATTTATTTTTAAGCCCGCCTTCCTGTCCTTCTCTGCAATCACTAAAGAGGGCCCCCTCCTCTCATATATCCCCCTCCCTCCTCCACCTTTATTTTTATTTGGATCCTTGAAGCGCCATTGATGAAGCTGTACTGAGTCTACCTTTCCTCTACATTAAGAGAGCCAAGCTAGGCCTCCTGTTGCCGCTTCTGGAAGGGGGAGTGCCAATCTCTTCCTCCAGTCACAGCGGATTGGACGGAGCGCATAGCTGTTACAGCAACTAAGTTCCCCCAGTTTATCAATGGAAGCTGAGGCTGCAGTTTTTGATGAGACTGTCAATTTAGAGGTTGTTGTCGTGTGACATTTACCATTGAGGACTTCAAGAGGAGAGTATAAAGGGATTTTTGGAAGAGAGGGCACATTGTTAGCTTAGCTCAGGTGATGATGAGAGGAACTAAAAAAAATGAATTAATGTAATTGTGCTGATATTTAACACAGGAAAAATAGTAACCACAGTATGTAAAATAAATTAATTTATTTAAAGGGGCACTATGGCAAAAATTTGTAAAATTTAAAGTATGTATAAACATATACAAATAAGAAGTATGTTTTTTTCCAGAGTAAAATGAGCCATACATTTCTTTTCTCCTATGTTGCTGTCACTTACAGTAGGTAGTAGTAATCTGACAGAACCTACAGGTGTTGGACTAGCCCATCTCCTCATGGGGGATTCTCCGGGTTTTCTTTATTTCAAAAGCACTTAGTGAATGGCAGTTGCTCTGTCCAGCTGCCAAAAAACTGTGTAGTGAGCAGGGAAGCTGGCCAACTTCATTGTTTAAATCCTTTTTAGGGAATATCTTTATAAAGAATAGAAGCCTTGCTGAGAATCCCCCATGAAGAGATAGACTAGTCCAAAACCTGTTGCTTCTGACAGATTTCTACTACCTACTGTAAGTGACAGCAACATAGGAGAAAAGTAATTTATGGCTCATTTTACTCTGAAAAAAAATGTACTTTTTATTTGTATACTGTATGTTTGCACATATTTTAAATTTTACAATTTTTCGCAATGGTGCCCCTTTAAGGAGCATAATTATACAATTCCCGTTTTATCCATATAAAAGTAATTATCTCTTTAGTCACTTAAACAATTAACCGGCCAAATTGTATTAGTCAGATTTGGTTGGATAAGCTTTGTTTACACCAACATGCACTATATTTTGAATCTTATCATGAGAATGTGGTAGACAGCACAAAATTTGCAATAATGCCATGACATGATCAAAGAAACTCCAAAAAAGTTAGAATGTTTTTATTCATAATATAGTTTATCTGTGTCAGAATGATTACAGATCCATTTTTCAAGCTGTTGGACTCCATAAAGCTCCAAATATAGCTATTATCGTAGTTTCAAATGAGAAAAAACTTGGAATGGTAGTGAATCTTCCCAAGTGTAGCTGGCTTACCAGGCATGATTCAAAGGTGCAACAAAAATCATCCAGAATATCAAAACAAAATTACACATCAACAGCCAAAGAACTTCAGGACTTTGTGACCTGTGCGTGTGTTAGTTTTGATGGCTCAACAGTAGAAAAGTGAGAGAACAAAAATAGGATTAATGCCACCAGAGTAACAAGGAACAGTCAAGAGACCACCTTTATTCAAAATACAGTAGCCCTTGTGATTCTGGTCATCAATCCTTATTCCTGTTCCTTGTGCCTTGCCTCATGTACTTGCTCCCTGCTACTGTTATCGACTTCCTAGTGTTGAACCTCTTGTTTTTTTTTCACTACACTATTGCCTAGTGCATATATATATATATATATATATATATATATATATATATATATATATATATATATATACATACACTCTGTATATATATATATGTATATTTATATATATATATATATATATATACATATATATATATATATATATATATATATATATATATATATGATCTTCTGGTTTTGACCCTTATATGTCTGACTATTTGTTTTACTTGTTGTTTATGTTAATCCGCTCTTGTACATATATTGCATAAATTGTGCACCTGTATATTGCCTTATATATCTCTGCTGTAGATAGTTAGGGTTGGTCTTCTGGGATATGTGGTGCGCTATGTGTTTTTTGATTATATTAGGAATTCAAAGTGAGATAAAGATAACTGGGAGCAGCTCACTTGTATATGTAAAACAACAAACTTTAATCCAAAAAACTCTTCTTAGAAAAACAGCAGCAGTAAAAAACAAGTATACTTATCACACCAACGGCTCAGCAAAGTGACAGGTCTGTGGGAGGTGCGGAGGAGTCATGGTAGACGTTCGTTTCGCCCCGCTATAGGGGCTTTATCAAGACCTAATGCCCCTCTCCTCTGCACTCACCACTTAAGTATCACAAACACCTCCCCCTTCCCCTCAATGTAGCCACTAATCAAAACTTGTCAAACCAGCTCACCTTAGTCCAGTTCCATAATCACCGCCGCACTAGGAACCTCCTGTACGTCCAATGCGTCACTTTCGCATATCCAATACTGGGAGCCAATAGGACGATTCATTGTCCTCAATGTTCCCTGCGTGCACGATGCAACCTTCTTGTCGCATCATCATAGCACGGCGTGCGGCCGTGCGTCATTTCCGCGTTAAGCTCCATGGGATTCAAACATTTCTGCGTTCCACCCGCCGCCATCTTAAAAGCATTGATCCTATGCGACGTTATCGGCGCATTGCGCCAGTAGGACATCTTGTGGCCACAGTGTATAATGCCACTACCTGTAATGAATGGATAACTTCATAAACTTCAATACCAACACACTATAAGGCAAACTAAGGACCTCTGGTGGCCATAATTTATATTACTACACTCAGGCTACATACAAGTAAATTGGGTCTAATAGGCAATAACTGTATCTAAGTATATACCCAACTATATTACAATACCGAATTTGGGGAGGAGCTTGTATAACTATAAAACAGCATACAATGTACATACATAATAAAACAGAACAACAGACTCCATTAAACATGAGTACGATGTTCACAAGCATAACAACATACATAAGTTAAACCACTTCCAAGGTTCTTTTGATTCTAATATCTATTCAGTTAACCTCAATCCATCATATTAGTGCCCGAGATAAAATCCTAGCACAGATTACTGATGTACATCATAGGTAACCCAACTATATGTAGGAAGAGGAGTATAAACAAATTGATATGACCTGATGTACACATAGATGGGGGAGGAGTTTGTGATACTTAAGTGGTGAGTGCAGAGGAGAGGGGCATTAGGTCTTGATAAAGCCCCTATTGCGGGGCGAAACGATCAACAACCATGACTCCTCCGCACCTCCCACAGACTTGTCACTTTGCTGAACCGTTAGTGTGATAAGTATGCTTGTTATACTTGTATACTTGTTTTTTTACTGCTGCTGCTTTTCTAAGAAGAGTTTTTTGGATTAAAGTTTGATGTTTTACATATACAAGTGAGCTGCTCCCAGTTATCTTTATCTCACTTTGAATTCCTGACTACAATCTATATCTTACTGGATGTTGCACCACTTGGACGATATTATCAGTGACTAACAGGCAGTGTCATCTGGTGTGCATTTTATCTTCACATCTTAAGGACTATAAAGTTTTTTGATTATATGATTGCATGCAATTGCATGCATATTTTTGTGTGTGTATAGATTGTACTTTTGTAAAGAAACACATTTATTCACTTTCATTTTCATTGTGCATAATTCAGTATTTCCTTGCAAGGGATCTTCTGTTCTTGTTCAGTCATGTTAACAATCTGCATGCACAGATCATAACACTGGCTTTATACAGCTTTTTATTATATATATATATATATATATATATATATATTTTAAGCTGATCTTGCAGATAGGAATGCCCATTTTTCATCAACATATTCTAAATATGCAACACATAAGAGCTGAAGTCATATATAATGACTACATCATAGATGCTTGCAGCCCTTGCTTTGAAGTCAGAGGTGTTCCCCCTGTTATTTATGGAATTTCTTCCAGGTTCGAAACTTGGCCAGGGCAGTATCTGCACAGAGTTTGCCTTTTCTTCACGTGTTTATGTGGGTTTCCCCCAGGCACTCCAGCGTTCTCCCATATAACAAAAATATCAGTTGAAAAGGAAAAAAGAGCTTCTGGGCACCAAGATGCATAAAGACGTCACCTTTAATTTATCCTCCCAACACCTTCAAAACATACATGCAATGAAAATCAGCCTAACAGCCGTTTCGCAGGATAACCTGCTTCTTCAGAGGCAGCACATACGTACATACATTAACAAAAATATACTGGCTAGGTAATTATTTCCTCCCAAAATTAATTGTGAGCTTCACTAATGGGACTGTTACTGACTTAACCTGTTCAATGCACATTGTAAAATGCTTTGAAACCTATAGTCACTACATTAATGTATGATAATATTAACGATATTCGATGTGTTCTACATATTGTTAACCAGCTATATGTTGATTCTTAGGTGTTTGAATCTTTGTGGCTGATTCTGGATGAAAACAACAATGGAAGGGTGGACTACACTACATTTATTCATGCCCTTGTTGGAGAAATGAATGAGTACAGAAAATTGTTTGTCCGAAAGGTAGTTATAAACTTGCATTTGCTTTACATAGCATTATATGGAAGTTAGCGTGTTTACATCCGTGAATATGGTAAGCTGTTTGTATAGTAATGCTGAAGTGACATTTCCTGTTTACTGATTGACAGAGATGGCCAATGAGATGCAAATTTCTTGTAAATTGTATGCAGCTTGAAATTACACCAATCAAAACTGACAGTAAGTTATATTGATTGGTCCAATTTCAGGCTGCATACACTTTACATGAAATGTGAATGAAAGTCAAAAGGATTTGCATCTTGTTGAACATCTCTGCTCATTGGTTGCCCATTCCTTTCCAAAGGCCATAGCATACATCAATCTTGGTTCTGCATATTTATCTTTATTTGAATTCATACTTTATACGTCACCGGTGCTTTTTAGTGTTCATCAGTGTCTTGCTGTTACCATTATTTCAAATATGCTACCCATAGAACCAGTTGTGGTGCCTGTCATTGTGAAAAATAGAATATATTTATTCAGCACTGACTAAAAATGACTTTCTAGTAAAAAAATAGAAATATTACCATCATGGCCATCCATTTCATGTTATCCCTGCATATACAGTACTTTTTAACCTGTAAATAATTTTATCATACCACTAGTTTCTGTGCATGCTTATCTAATTGAATATGAAGTAGTAATCATAATGTGTATCCTATTACAGCTTTTAATGACAACTGTTTCAGGCAGATTCAACTAGCCACAAATTGTACTTTCTATAAATGGTGGATATACTGTTTGCAGGGCTAGTGCTACTGAACAGGGATGTAAAAATACAAGGAAGCTCATTCAAATGATAAAAAGAGGGTTGGGCGGTAAGGTCAGAGGAGGATTTTTTCACTGAATGAACATATTGAAAAAAAAAATAGAAAGAAAGAAATAGGTGAGTTTATGTAAACACAGTGGGGGAGATTTATCAATGCATTACCGACAGTTTTTTCTTCTTAATCTGTTCTAACCAGCAGGGAGAACAGTTCTGCATGATAATAAGAACCTTCTTAAATCCTACGTAATAGTGGCAATTTAGCATGAATTTCTAGAGCTGCACTACAGTTAAAAAAAAAGTGCAAATCCATCCCTAAACTGGCGCAGATTAAGAAGTGCTTGATAGCCGTTCTACAGGTGTAGAACTGCAGGCAAGACATGATTGCAGAGTGCAGGCTAGACATGATTTGTGATGTGCTCCTCCCCCCCTGCTGAATTCCTCCTCAGAGCCTGCTGCTATCAATACGACAGGTGTGTTGGTTACCTCAGCAACAGCAATTCCCCACACACACTGCACTGTCTGAGAGACCTTCCCAGCTCCTCCTATTTTACAACAGTTTTAGAAGGAATCTGCACTATCTAATGATTTCTTAAGATGCATGAGACAGTTCTGCATGGATTTCTAAAAACCTACTAATATTTTGTCTCAGACACTTGATAAATCTGGCCCAGAGTATTTTAGGTGCTGACAGTGGCTCTTATCTGTTGTCCTGTCCTGTCCCTCTGCTATGAGATATGACTCATGTATGCTAATTCGAATGGTTTGGTTTTAGAGCTCATTAATCCCCCCTTCCTCCAAGTAACCGCTCTTGACCCTGTTTATTGGGCAATTTGTCCCTATGTGAGGGAGAGATTGGAACTGCCACACTCCATCAGGAAATGATTAAGCTGGACGAGTGACAGTAAAATAAAGTGTATAGAAGTATCCGTCATTTACTAAGCACCCTATCCATTCTTATTTTGTAGAATTGCTTGTATGCAAACCATTTTTGCTTTAGACTTTTGAAAGTGGCAAGCAACATAAAGGTAGGTAAGTGATCGAGCCAGCACCTTATGATGCAAGAGGTATTTATATGAGGCCACTAGTTTTGTTTGTCTTATCTATTCCCAAAACAGCATAGACTGTGGTAATGGATTTAGTTTATCTGTGTTGGTGGTATTTCTAGAAGTATTGCCAATAAAGGCACAACTGTGGCAGATTTGACAAATCAGTAGCTGGATTTGCAAGGACATTTTTTATCAGGATACCAGTAAGTGTCTGATGAGGATACCCTGGAGGGAGGAGCATGCACACATTTTAATGAATATAGTGTAATAATGGCAAGCATATAAAGGAAAACAGTTCTTTGAGTCAGAGGAGTTAAACACAGGGGGCCATATGCAATTCACTTTTTCACCTGAGTTTTCTCCTAGGTGATATTTTCCCAACTTCTAAATAAAATACCTTTTACTCCACCAACAAGCAAACAAATACTCAAAATAATTTTGGCAGTACTTTTTAGCCCACTTTTTGGTACTTTTTCCATTGCGAAGTGCTAAAAAGTTCATTTAAATTGAAGATGAAAAATTATCTCCTAGAAGAAAATCCAGGAGAAAAAGTGAATTGCATATGGCCCTGGGACCCATATGCAATTAACTTTTTCACCTGAGTTATCTCCTAGGAGATAATTTTTCATCTTCTCTTTAAACTACATTTTCAGCATTTTACAATTGACAAAGTGCCCAAACATTAGTGAAAAAGTACTATCAAACTTATTTTGAGTATTTTCTTGTTTGCTGGAGGCTTAAAAGGCATTTTATAACAAGTTGTGAAAATATCACCCAGGAGAAAACTCAAGGGGAAAAAGTTAATTGCATATGTGCCCGGGTGTCTTCACAAAGGAGTTTACCAAGTTTGCTTTATCATGCCTTACAGTGGCTTGCAAAAGTATTTGGCCCCCTTGAAGTTCCACATTTTGTCATATTACTGCCACAAACATGAATCAATTTTATTGGAATTCCACGTGAAAGACCAACACAAAGTGGTGTACACGTGAGAAGTGGAACGAAAATCATACGTGATTCCAAACATTTTTTACAAATCAATAACTGTAAAGTGGGGTGTGCATAATTATTCAGCCACCTTTGGTCTGAGTGCAGTCAGTTGCCCATAGACATTGCCTGATGAGTGCTAATGACTAAATATAGTGCACCTGTGTGTAATCTAATGTCAGTACAAATACAGCTGCTCTGTGATGGCCTCAGAGGTTGTCTAAGAGAATATTGGGAGCAACAACACCAGACACTCTCACAGTGAGAGAGAGGGAGAAAGAGAGGTGCAATCAGGAAATAAGATAGCTGAGCAATAACAGAGGATAGCAAATAGTGCATGGGTGTACACCTCCTCTGCTAACCCCATATACTACTCATTTCCATTATCTCTCATGGTACTTTGTAGACATATAGTGAACGATTCATTGTGCCTAATAAAAGACAAGTGTCCCTGCATCCTGTCCCTGTGTCAGTGCTTTTGTGCTACTGTGCATGTCCTGCACTGTCAACCGTTAGGACAGGACGCAGGACAGACCAGGGGGCGGGTGCGCACACGCGCATGGCAGTGACAGACCTAGAGCCCTTTTTTAAATGGGCTTAGGTCACTAGTAGGATATAATTGAATTCATTTTTTCTCCCATGTTTTCTTGCTGGAGATGTTTTCACACAATAACTTCAATACAAAAACTTTTCAATCACTAGCAAACAAAAAAGAAACTCAAAATAAATCAACCGAAATTTACAGATACTTTTCTCAACAACTTTTTGTAGTTTTTTTCACTTGCCAGAGGCTGACAACAAATTGTGTGGATAAGATGAGGAAACCTCTCTTGTAATACTGGATTCTAATTGTAATCTCAAATAATAATTTAAATCTGTAAATACACAATGAGATTTTTCAGTCGATTTACTGTCCGATCTTATTTCCAATCTATTTTCATATCTTTTCTTATCAATTTCCATTCACTACCATGAGAAGTCGATCAGAGAAACAATAAGAAAAAGATTGGACATGTCTTAATTATCTATCGAACCATCTATCTGCTTAAAAAACGTATGGTGTATTCCCAGCATTAGAAAACTCAGGAGAAAAGTTAGTTGAAAATGGTCCATAGGTTGAAGGGAAAAATTGTACTGAAGAGCAGTGAGATTTCATCATGACCACTTGTAACATCCATTAATATACAGAGAAGTCTTATTTTTTGATTTGAATTATTTTTTGATTCTCTGAACCTGATTGGAGGTTTTAAATAATCAAAGTGAAAATTCCCTGCTTTTCCCTGTACATGTCCTTTAGTAAATCACCTGGGCAGCAGGAAATACTTACAACTGATGAGTGTTCTTGCATATTTTAAATTGTATTTTGTTGCCTAAAGATGTTACTGGTAATGTTGGCAATAAAAAAAAATTACTGAGGAAATTTTATTAGCTATTGCTGGGGAAATTTTATTAGCTATGAACATGGCGACCCTAAGCAGACATTATTTAAACATAATATTTTGCTCAGAGTTTAATATTTATATTTTCCTTCCAAACATTATGTTCTGCTCTGAGTTTAATATTTATACCGGTGTTATGTTTCCTTATTTTGGAACAAAAGCACTAAAACTTTTGATAATATGTTTTATTACAGTACTGTAGCTGAAATGAATTCCAATGTTTTTATATCCGTGCATGAGGTACCATATTTTTAGCTCCATTAGACTTTTTGCCTTATGGACCGAATCCTATATAATAAAACCCCTGTGTCTCTGTGTCCTCCTATGTCCCTGTGTCCGTGCTTCCAGACTTGACAGTTTGCTGTCTGTGAATCTCATTGCATTGTGGGAAATAACAGCTTTTTCCAACTGCCAAGCAAGCAACATCTCCCTGTGTGCTTATACTGCAGACAGCGGTGGAGGACGGGTGAGCGGGATGCATCTGTGCTCGCGTTTTGGGGGGGGGGGGGAGCAGGGGTGTGCCCATGGCCTGGTGGCCATTTTGTAATGGGCAGGCTTTTTTTTACTAGTAATATATATTAGGGCCAACACCAGGTCTCCCCTCCTAGCTAGCTCTTCACCACCCACAAGCTAATAGCAATCCCCACAGGCCCAGCGCACTCACACTCCTCCTTGTCTTATGTCCAATCTTCATTGTCCCTGGCAGCCCCTCACCATGACCCGGTGCAAGTGTGCCGCTGGATCAT
The DNA here is from genome assembly GCF_040937935.1 of Hyperolius riggenbachi. Lineage (NCBI taxonomy): Eukaryota > Metazoa > Chordata > Amphibia > Anura > Hyperoliidae > Hyperolius > Hyperolius riggenbachi. The sequence continues at coordinate 307,206,448 of NC_090648.1, forward strand.
GGTGTGGGAGCATCAGCAACAACAAGGATAGAAGAACACAAGACTGTGAGGAATGCTTCAGCTGGAGAGGTGAGTGCACTTCACTGCCATCATACTCTGAAAGGGCCATGGGCATTGCTATTAACTGGGAGGGGGGGGGGGCAGAGAGAAGGCAAGGTGGGGGGAGACCTGGTGCCAGCTGCTACTACTTTGCTGGGGCCCCAGGGGAGCACTATCAGCTTAGGTGGGGAGACAGTTTGGGAGTAGACGCTCAAGATGCCTCTGCACCATGAAGACAAAGCAGATTTAGATTATTTTTTTCCTGGTTTTTGTCCTCTAAACCAAGGTGCTTCATATGGTCAGGTGCATCTTATGGTGCGAAAAACACAGTATCTAAATATCTCAGTATGCAAAATTATTTGTGAGGTAGTGTACTGTCTGCAGGCTGTTATTGGAATACTCACCTGTCCTATTTTACTTGCCAACTAGCCTTTTACCCCCCTTTCCCAGACCAAATAAACTCTGCAGCCTGGCTGCTGCCATATTGATTTTAACTTCATTGCCAATAGCTGTCATTTATTTTCCCGCTGTAGCCTATTCCTGTCTTATGTAGTCACACAGGGGTTGTAAGCTGTAATACCCTGAAAAAGCATTGCCAGTTTGTACCACACCTTACTGCATGCCTAATTTAAAAAACTTACTTCAGGCTAACCTCATGTGCTTAATAGTAGAGATGGGCGAACAGTTTGGCTGTGTTAGCCGAACTGTTCGGGCTGCCCAATCTGTCATTTATCTATGCCTCTTACTACTTCCGGGTCGCAATGACCTGGAGTAGTACGTCTGCGCTGCCCGGCAGAGCGCGTCCTAGCGACGCGCTCCCGTTGCCGTGCACTTTCTGCGCATGTGCGTGACGTCACTCATGACGTCACGCACATGCGCAGAAAGTGCCCGGCAACGGGAGCGCGTCGCTAGGACGCGCTCCGCCGGGCAGCGCAGACGTACTACTCCGGGTCATTGCGACCCGGAAGTAGTAAGAGGCATAGATAAATGACAGATTGGGCAGCCCGAACAGTTCGGCTAACACAGCCAAATTGTTCGCCCATCTCTACTTAATAGTGCTTTGTGACTAAGCGCTGCTTGGTAAATGCTCAGTGACTGCAGTCCAAGAAAATTTACATGGTGCTGAATATGTTTAACTATATGAAAAACCACAAATAAATTTGAGCATATTCACCCTCTTCTCTCTAGAGTAATACCAGCCCTGCCCCCCTGACTATAGGAGTTGATAATGACATCTCAACTCTTATACTAGCTTGCTGTAGCAGCCAGCAATATGATGTGTGGAGGGGTGAGTGACTGAGTCTGCCTGTCCACGCAAAGCACCACACAATTTCTTTTGAAGATCTTCAGACTCTCCCTGGCCCTATTGAGGAAGGGGGGCACGTAGTATTGTTACAATGTTGAAACAATCAAATAAACACCCATTCCTCTGGTAATTTGTACAGGGATCTCCTGAGACCCCTTTCATATTGGTCCATAGGGTGTAAAAGGGGAGTCAATAAAAAAGTATTTTTAATATTTTATTAAACGTAACTTGTTAGAAGTATTATGGGTTGATCCCATCACTTTACACCCTGCCACCTTACTCGTTGATTGCCGTCTTCTGCATGTGTTAATTGCAGTCTGACTCCTTTCTTGTTGCTTGGAGCCTTCTTCAATTTTGCTTGAAAAGGACACATGGGGACAATGCAGAGTCCCTGACGTTGCGGCGGGTCGGCGGTTCATAACGGTGGATGGTCATAAGTCGGGGACTCCCTGTATTTGAAATATAAGTCCCAGTGACTTTTACTCCCCATTTTTTGTCTTATATTCCAAAAAATATAGTAACAGTGCTCTTATCTGCTTATGACAAATGGCAAGTTGAGAGCCTAGGTTCAGGTCCACTTTAATAGGATGTATTCATACTGCTTTGGATCAGCTTCCTTATCAAATGTTTAATATGAGAAAATATTTAATTAAATATTAAAAATAATAAAAAAAAGATGTTTTAATTTTTAATGATTTAAAATAAGTACAGTATTCTAAATATTTTATTTTAGATGTCCTAAAAGTTCATTCTCTTTTAGGCATTTATGAAGCTGGACCCAAATAAATCTGGGGTAGTATCCTTGGTGGATGTGCGAAAGTTTTACTGTGCAAAGAAGCATCCACAAGTATTGGCAGGTAAGTCTATTTCATGTACCAGTAGATTAGTAAAACACCGTTTTATACATACAAAGAAATAAAATAGACTTTGCACTTCCTCTTCCTCTTTTCCCTTCCACTTGTAAGTCCAGCATATTGGTAGGTATGGATACATGTTTTTCTTTCAGATAATTCTGGATTTGGACATACAGGTTCATATGCAATTATTGTTTCTCCTGAGATATATCCTAGGAGATAATTTTCATATACCGGTAGGTAAAGAATAGTCAGTCTTACAAAGGATCAATAGCGTGCAGTCAAAATATCAGGAGCAGGGAGCAAGGGACACAGAACCAAATGACCAGATTCACAAGGCTACAAACATCAATGATCTAGCAATGTTCTCCTGGGAGAAACAGGCTTAAATATGCAGCACATTGGTCAGGTGACAATCCAGAACAGTCCTCAGAGTTCCATCTGCAGGCGAGCCAGGGAATAGTACAGTTCCTGGCAAGAGGAGATTCATCTGCTGGTTTTGCAGCGAAATAGGTCTCCTAGACATATAACCATTTTCTGATCCAACTGTTATTTACAGAATATGTAAATGATCACATCACATTTACCTGTGGGGTTTGTGCACATCAGCTTAGAAATAACACAGACGTTAGTATAGGTTTTGTGTAAAGTTCCTTGTCAATTAGCTCCTTTCAAATTATTCTCCATGGGGTGAGTTATACACACAATTTTTGCTCTACGTGCATGCTAATGAAAGCCTAGCATGACAGACAGGCTTCTTCTGTCACCAGTCTGTGATATCTTTAGTGGAGAAGCTTTTTCAGATCTTAAACTAACTCGAAGCAGCCCAGCTGAAAAAGCAATTTTCAACTGCTAATACTGTTCAAAGGAATAGGGTTTTTTTTGGAATTTATCAAACCCTTCCCAACTTTATTGAACAATATACAATGACAGTCCCCACCTAAATTATTACATACATCATATATTTATATAATATATCTATTACCATATCCGATGAAGATTAGAGAAAATAAATATTTGCATCTCAGGTCAACATTAAACTAAGGGTTTTTTTATGGTCCCTCGGTTAAGTGTAGTTCAGGTTATCATATCAGATTATTTACTAAGGATACTGCCCTTGCGGCAATAGCCAGGTGCGTTTTTCAAAGGGAGGATTATGGTGGTGACTTTTGTCATTTTTATACTTTGAGACGCATAATAAAATCCATACAATTTGCATGAGTAAGTCAGAAGAATGCCTCTTTTACTAGTTTTACCTTTCCTCATTGTTTACAAAATCCCCAAGTAAAGGAGGCAGAGTTTGCTTGGGCCTCCTCTGACCTTTCCACAACCATCCATATAAGTTAATCGAGTTGAAGAAAAAAGCAGGGCACCACTCCTTTAAAAGTCCCTTTATTCCGGTGGGGGAGACAGCAGGTACATGCAGTGGGGGTATCAAGTGCCTGACAGCTGTTTCGCTGATTTAAACCAGCTTCTTCAGAGGCAGTATGTACATACTGCCTCTGAAGAAGCTGGTTTAAACCAGCGAAACAGCTGTCAGGCACTTGATACCCCCACTGCATGTACCTGCTGTCTCCCCCACCGGATTAAAGGGACTTTTAAAGGAGTGGTGCCCCGCTTTTTTCTTCAACTCGATTGGATTACAAGGATTTTGGATGAGCACGCTCTGTGTCCTGGTCCCAGTCCTGGTGTGTCTGCCCTGCTGCATTTGGTGCCAGGTACTGTCATTCCTCTTTGAATTTATATCCATATAAGTTAAGGGAGGAGGGTCATATTTGTCACCCATGTGATAGGCATGGTCTGAGCACCAGCTGATGAGGTAGCACCAAATGGGTGATACAGGAGCAGCAGGCAGAAGGATTGTTGAGAAAGAAGCCAAAGGCGAGAGTAGACAGCAGTCAGGATGATGATAGGCAGGATGAGAGTAGGGCATGGAGAAAACTGCAGGATGCTAGTAGACAAGCTGGGGTCAATGTAATAATCATTAGAATCTGTGGGCAAGTTGGGGTCATCAGTATCAGGGGACAGGTTAAGGAAAAAAGCTACATACTCCAATAGGATAACAGTTGGCTGAAAAAATCAGTCAGTAAGTTACCATTTTGTGTGACAGTTTAGGAGCGGTTTCTGTATAGACATTTTGGTTGGGTAAATGCTGAGCAGCATTCTCTGCTTTATGGAGAGGGGAGGATAAGCAGGAGACTCGTCAGTGCAGGGTAAATGCTGAGCAGCATCCTCTGCTTTATGGAGAGGGGAGGATAAGCAGGAGACTCTTCAGTGCAGGGTAAATGCTGAGCAGCATCCTCTGCTTTATGGAGAGGGGAGGATAAGCAGGAGACTCTTCAGTGCAGGGTATATGCTGAGCAGCATCCTCTGCTTTATGGAGAGGGGAGGATAAGCAGGAGACTCTTCAGTGCAGGGTATATGCTGAGCAGCATTCTCTGCTTTATGGAGAGGGGAGGATAAGCAGGAGACTCTTCAGTGCAGGGTATATGCTGAGCAGCATTCTCTGCTTTATGGAGAGGGGAGGATAAGCAGGAGACTCTTCAGTGCAGGGTATATGCTGAGCAGCATTCTCTGCTTTATGGAGAGGGGAGGATAAGCAGGAGACTCTCCAGTGCAGGGTATATGCTGAGCAGCATTCTCTGTTTTATGGAGAGGGGAGGATAAGCAGGACACTCTTCAGTGCAGGGTAAATGCTGAGCAGCATTCTCTGCTTTATGGAGAGGGGAGGATAAGCAGGAGACTCATCAGTGCAGGGTATATGCTGAGCAGCATTCTCTGCTTTATGGAGAGGGGAGGATAAGCAGGAGACTCTTCAGTGCAGGGTATATGCTGAGCAGCATTCTCTGCTTTATGGAGAGGGGAGGATAAGCAGGAGACTCTTCAGTACAGGGTAAATGCTCAGCAGCATTCTCTGTTTTATGGAGAGGGGAGGATAAGCAGGAGACTCTTCAGTACAGGGTAAATGCTCAGCAGCATCCTCTGTTTTATGGAGGGGGAGGATAAGCAGGAGCCTCTTCAGTGCAGGGTATATGCTGAGCAGCATTCTCTGTTTTATGGAGAGGGGAGGATAAGCAGGAGACTCTTCAGTGCAGGGTAAATGCTGAGCAGCATTCTCTGCTTTATGGAGAGGGGAGGATAAGCAGGAGACTCTCCAGTGCAGGGTATATGCTGAGCAGCATTCTCTGCTTTATGGAGAGGGGAGGATAAGCAGGAGACTTTTCAGTGCAGGGTAAATGCTGAGCAGCATCCTCTGCTTTATGGAGAGGGGAGGATAAGCAGGAGACTCTTCAGTGCAGGGTATATGCTGAGCAGCATCCTCTGCTTTATGGAGAGGGGAGGATAAGCAGGAGACTCTTCAGTGCGGGGTATATGCTGAGCAGCATTCTCTGCTTTATGGAGAGGGGAGGATAAGCAGGAGACTCTTCAGTGCAGGGTATATGCTGAGCAGCATTCTCTGCTTTATGGAGAGGGGAGGATAAGCAGGAGACTCTCCAGTGCAGGGTATATGCTGAGCAGCATTCTCTGTTTTATGGAGAGGGGAGGATAAGCAGGACACTCTTCAGTGCAGGGTAAATGCTGAGCAGCATTCTCTGCTTTATGGAGAGGGGAGGATAAGCAGGAGACTCGTCAGTGCAGGGTATATGCTGAGCAGCATTCTCTGCTTTATGGAGAGGGGAGGATAAGCAGGAGACTCTTCAGTGCAGGGTATATGCTGAGCAGCATTCTCTGCTTTATGGAGAGGGGAGGATAAGCAGGAGACTCTCCAGTGCAGGGTAAATGCTCAGCAGCATTCTCTGCTTTATGGAGAGGGGAGGATAAGCAGGAGACTCTTCAGTACAGGGTAAATGCTCAGCAGCATCCTCTGTTTTATGGAGAGGGGAGGATAAGCAGGAGACTCTTCAGTACAGGGTAAATGCTCAGCAGCATCCTCTGTTTTATGGAGGGGGAGGATAAGCAGGAGCCTCTTCAGTGCAGGGTATATGCTGAGCAGCATTATCTGTTTTGTGGAGAGGGGAGGATAAGCAGGAGACTCTTCATTGCAGGGTAAATGTTGAGCAGCATTATCTGCTTTATCTAGAGGGGAGGATAAGCAGGAGACTCTCCAGTGCAGGGTATATGCTGAGCAGCATTCTCTGCTTTATGGAGAGGGGAGGATAAGCAGGAGACTCTTCAGTACAGGGTAAATGCTGAGCAGCATCCTCTGCTTTATGGAGAGGGGAGGATAAGCAGGAGACTCTTCAGTACAGGGTAAATGCTGAGCAACATTCTCTGCTTTATGGAGAGGGGAGGATAAGCAGGAGACTGTTCAGTGCAGGGTAAATGCTGAGCAGCATCCTCTGCTTTATGGAGAGGGGAGGATAAGCAGGAGACTCTTCAGTGCAGGGTATATGCTGAGCAGCATTCTCTGCTTTATGGAGAGGGGAGGATAAGCAGGAGACTCTTCAGTGCAGGGTATATGCTGAGCAGCATCCTCTGCTTTATGGAGAGGGGAGGATAAGCAGGAGACTCTCCAGTGCAGGGTATATGCTGAGCAGCATCCTCTGCTTTATGGAGAGGGGAGGATAAGCAGAAGACTCTTCAGTGCAGGGTATATGCTGAGCAGCATTCTCTGTTTTATGGAGAGGGGAGGATAAGCAGGAGACTCTCCAGTGCAGGGTATATGCTGAGCAGCATTCTCTGTTTTATGGAGAGGGGAGGATAAGCAGGAGACTCTCCAGTGCAGGGTAAATGCTGAGCAGCATTCTCTGCTTTATGGAGAGGGGAGGATAAGCAGGAGACTCTTCAGTACAGGGTAAATGCTGAGCAGCTTCCTCTGCTTTATGGAGAGGGGAGGATAAGCAGGAGACTCTTCAGTACAGGGTAAATGCTGAGCAGCATTCTCTGCTTTATGGAGAGGGGAGGATAAGCAGGAGACTCTTCAGTACAGGGTAAATGCTGAGCAGCATTCTCTGCTTTTTGGAGAGGGGAGGATAAGCAGGAGACTCTTCAGTGCAGGGTAAATGCTGAGCAGCATTCTCTGCTTTATGGAGAGGGGAGGATAAGCAGGAGACTCTTCAGTACAGGGTAAATGCTGAGCAGCATTCTGTTTATGGAGAGGGGAGGATAAGCAGGAGACTCTTCAGTGCAGGGTAAATGCTGAGCAGCATTCTCTGCTTTATGGAGAGGGGAGGATAAGCAGGAGACTCTCCAGTGCAGGGTAAATGCTGAGCAGCATCCTCTGCTTTATGGAGAGGGGAGGATAAGCAGGAGACTCTTCAGTACAGGGTAAATGCTGAGCAGCATTCTCTGCTTTTTGGAGAGGGGAGGAAAGCAGGAGACTCTTCAGTACAGGGTAAATGCTGAGCAGCATTCTCTGCTTTATGGAGAGGGGAGGATAAGCAGGAGACTCTTCAGTACAGGGTAAATGCTGAGCAGCATCCTCTGCTTTATGGAGAGGGGAGGATAAGCAGGAGACTCTTCAGTACAGGGTAAATGCTGAGCAGCATCCTCTGTTTTATGGAGAGGGGAGGATAAGCAGAAGACTCTTCAGTGCAGGGTAAATGCTGAGCAGCATCCTCTGTTTTATGGAGAGGGGAGGATAAGCAGGAGACTCTTCATTACAGGGTAAATGCTGAGCAGCATTCTCTGCTTTATGGAGAGGGGAGGATAAGCAGGAGACTCTTCAGTGCAGGGTAAATGCTGAGCAGCATTCTCTGCTTTATGGAGAGGGGAGGATAAGCAGGAGACTCTTCAGTACAGGGTAAATGCTGAGCAGCATTCTGCTTTATGGAGAGGGGAGGATAAGCAGGAGACTCTTCAGTACAGGGTAAATGCTGAGCAGCATTCTCTGCTTTATGGAGAGGGGAGGATAAGCAGGAGACTCTTCAGTGCAGGGTATATGCTGAGCAGCATTCTCTGCTTTATGGAGAGGGGAGGATAAGCAGGAGACTCTTCAGTACAGGGTAAATGCTGAGCAGCATCCTCTGCTTTATGGAGAGGGAAGGATAAGCAGGAGACTCTTCAGTACAGGGTAAATGCTGAGCAGCATTCTCTGCTTTATGGAGATGGGAGGATAAGCAGGAGACTCTTCAGTGCAGGGTATATGCTGAGCAGCATTCTCTGCTTTATGGAGAGGGGAGGATAAGCAGGAGACTCTTCAGTGCAGGGTAAATGCTGAGCAGCATCCTCTGCTTTATGGAGAGGGGAGGATAAGCAGGAGACTCTTCAGTACAGGGTAAATGCTGAGCAGCATCCTCTGCTTTATGGAGAGGGAAGGATAAGCAGGAGACTCTTCAGTGCAGGGTAAATGCTGAGCAGCATCCTCTGCTTTATGGAGAGGGGAGGATAAGCAGGAGACTCTCCAGTGCAGGGTAAATGCTGAGCAGCATCCTCTGCTTTATGGAGAGGGGAGGATAAGCAGGACACTCTTCAGTGCAGGGTAAATGCTGAGCAGCATTCTCTGCTTTATGGAGAGGGGAGGATAAGCAGGAGACTCGTCAGTGCAGGGTATATGCTGAGCAGCATTCTCTGCTTTATGGAGAGGGGAGGATAAGCAGGAGACTCTTCAGTGCAGGGTATATGCTGAGCAGCATTCTCTGCTTTATGGAGAGGGGAGGATAAGCAGGAGACTCTTCAGTGCAGGGTAAATGCTGAGCAGCATTCTCTGCTTTATGGAGAGGGGAGGATAAGCAGGAGACTCTTCAGTACAGGGTAAATGCTGAGCAGCATCCTCTGTTTTATGGAGAGGGGAGGATAAGCAGGAGACTCTTCAGTACAGGGTAAATGCTCAGCAGCATCCTCTGTTTTATGGAGGGGGAGGATAAGCAGGAGCCTCTTCAGTGCAGGGTATATGCTGAGCAGCATTCTCTGTTTTATGGAGAGGGGAGGATAAGCAGGAGACTCTTCAGTGCAGGGTAAATGCTGAGCAGCATTCTCTGCTTTATGGAGAGGGGAGGATAAGCAGGAGACTCTTCAGTACAGGGTAAATGCTGAGCAGCATCCTCTGCTTTATGGAGAGGGGAGGATAAGCAGGAGACTCTTCAGTACAGGGTAAATGCTGAGCAACATTCTCTGCTTTATGGAGAGGGGAGGATAAGCAGGAGACTCTTCAGTGCAGGGTAAATGCTGAGCAGCATCCTCTGCTTTATGGAGAGGGGAGGATAAGCAGGAGACTCTTCAGTGCAGGGTATATGCTGAGCAGCATTCTCTGCTTTATGGAGAGGGGAGGATAAGCAGGAGACTCTTCAGTGCAGGGTATATGCTGAGCAGCATCCTCTGCTTTATGGAGAGGGGAGGATAAGCAGGAGACTCTCCAGTGCAGGGTATATGCTGAGCAGCATCCTCTGCTTTATGGAGAGGGGAGGATAAGCAGAAGACTCTTCACTCTTCAGTGCAGGGTATATGCTGAGCAGCATTCTCTGTTTTATGAAGAGGAGAGGATAAGCAGGAGACTCTCCAGTGCAGGGTATATGCTGAGCAGCATTCTCTGTTTTATGGAGAGGGGAGGATAAGCAGGAGACTCTCCAGTGCAGGGTAAATGCTGAGCAGCATTCTCTGCTTTATGGAGAGGGGAGGATAAGCAGGAGACTCTTCAGTACAGGGTAAATGCTGAGCAGCATCCTCTGCTTTATGGAGAGGGGAGGATAAGCAGGAGACTCTTCAGTGCAGGGTAAATGCTGAGCAGCAGTCTCTGCTTTATGGAGAGGGGAGGATAAGCAGGAGACTCTCCAGTGCAGGGTAAATGCTGAGCAGCATTCTCTGCTTTATGGAGAGGGGAGGATAAGCAGGAGACTCTTCAGTGCAGGGTAAATGCTGAGCAGCATTCTCTGCTTTATGGAGAGGGGAGGATAAGCAGGAGACTCTTCAGTACAGGGTAAATGCTGAGCAGCATTCTGTTTATGGAGAGGGGAGGATAAGCAGGAGACTCTTCAGTGCAGGGTAAATGCTGAGCAGCATTCTCTGCTTTATGGAGAGGGGAGGATAAGCAGGAGACTCTCCAGTGCAGGGTAAATGCTGAGCAGCATCCTCTGCTTTATGGAGAGGGGAGGATAAGCAGGAGACTCTTCAGTACAGGGTAAATGCTGAGCAGCATTCTCTGCTTTATGGAGAGGGGAGGATAAGCAGGAGACTCTTCAGTACAGGGAAAATGCAGAGCAGCATCCTCTGCTTTATGGAGAGGGGAGGGTAAGCAGGAGACTCTTCAGTGCAGGGTAAATGCTGAGCAGCATTCTCTGCTTTATGGAGAGGGGAGGATAAGTAGGAGACTCTCCAGTACAGGGTAAATGCTGAGCAGCATCCTCTGCTTTTTGGAGAGGGGAGGAAAGCAGGAGACTCTTCAGTACAGGGTAAATGCTGAGCAGCATTCTCTGCTTTATGGAGAGGGGAGGATAAGCAGGAGACTCTTCAGTACAGGGTAAATGCTGAGCAGCATCCTCTGCTTTATGGAGAGGGGAGGATAAGCAGGAGACTCTTCAGTACAGGGTAAATGCTGAGCAGCATCCTCTGTTTTATGGAGAGGGGAGGATAAGCAGAAGACTCTTCAGTGCAGGGTAAATGCTGAGCAGCATCCTCTGTTTTATGGAGAGGGGAGGATAAGCAGGAGACTCTTCATTACAGGGTAAATGCTGAGCAGCATTCTCTGCTTTATGGAGAGGGGAGGATAAGCAGGAGACTCTTCAGTGCAGGGTAAATGCTGAGCAGCATTCTCTGCTTTATGGAGAGGGGAGGATAAGCAGGAGACTCTTCAGTACAGGGTAAATGCTGAGCAGCATTCTGCTTTATGGAGAGGGGAGGATAAGCAGGAGACTCTTCAGTACAGGGTAAATGCTGAGCAGCATTCTCTGCTTTATGGAGAGGGGAGGATAAGCAGGAGACTCTTCAGTGCAGGGTATATGCTGAGCAGCATTCTCTGCTTTATGGAGAGGGGAGGATAAGCAGGAGACTCTTCAGTACAGGGTAAATGCTGAGCAGCATCCTCTGCTTTATGGAGAGGGAAGGATAAGCAGGAGACTCTTCAGTACAGGGTAAATGCTGAGCAGCATTCTCTGCTTTATGGAGAGGGGAGGATAAGCAGGAGACTCTTCAGTGCAGGGTATATGCTGAGCAGCATTCTCTGCTTTATGGAGAGGGGAGGATAAGCAGGAGACTCTTCAGTGCAGGGTAAATGCTGAGCAGCATCCTCTGCTTTATGGAGAGGGGAGGATAAGCAGGAGACTCTCCAGTGCAGGGTAAATGCTGAGCAGCATCCTCTGCTTTATGGAGAGGGGAGGATAAGCAGGAGACTCTCCAGTGCAGGGTAAATGCTGAGCAGCATCCTCTGCTTTATGGAGAGGGGAGGATAAGCAGGACACTCTTCAGTGCAGGGTAAATGCTGAGCAGCATTCTCTGCTTTATGGAGAGGGGAGGATAAGCAGGAGACTCGTCAGTGCAGGGTATATGCTGAGCAGCATTCTCTGCTTTATGGAGAGGGGAGGATAAGCAGGAGACTCGTCAGTGCAGGGTATATGCTGAGCAGCATTCTCTGCTTTATGGAGAGGGGAGGATAAGCAGGAGACTCTTCAGTGCAGGGTATATGCTGAGCAGCATTCTCTGCTTTATGGAGAGGGGAGGATAAGCAGGAGACTCTTCAGTGCAGGGTAAATGCTGAGCAGCATTCTCTGCTTTATGGAGAGGGGAGGATAAGCAGGAGACTCGTCAGTGCAGGGTATATGCTGAGCAGCATTCTCTGCTTTATGGAGAGGGGAGGATAAGCAGGAGACTCTTCAGTACAGGGTAAATGCTGAGCAGCATCCTCTGCTTTATGGAGAGGGAAGGATAAGCAGGAGACTCTTCAGTGCAGGGTAAATGCTGAGCAGCATCCTCTGCTTTATGGAGAGGGGAGGATAAGCAGGAGACTCTCCAGTGCAGGGTAAATGCTGAGCAGCATCCTCTGCTTTATGGAGAGGGGAGGATAAGCAGGACACTCTTCAGTGCAGGGTAAATGCTGAGCAGCATTCTCTGCTTTATGGAGAGGGGAGGATAAGCAGGAGACTCGTCAGTGCAGGGTATATGCTGAGCAGCATTCTCTGCTTTATGGAGAGGGGAGGATAAGCAGGAGACTCGTCAGTGCAGGGTATATGCTGAGCAGCATTCTCTGCTTTATGGAGAGGGGAGGATAAGCAGGAGACTCTTCAGTGCAGGGTATATGCTGAGCAGCATTCTCTGCTTTATGGAGAGGGGAGGATAAGCAGGAGACTCTTCAGTGCAGGGTAAATGCTGAGCAGCATTCTCTGCTTTATGGAGAGGGGAGGATAAGCAGGAGACTCTTCAGTGCAGGGTAAATGCTGAGCAGCATCCTCTGCTTTATGGAGAGGGGAGGATAAGCAGGAGACTCTCCAGTGCAGGGTAAATGCTGAGCAGCATCCTCTGCTTTATGGAGAGGGGAGGATAAGCAGGACACTCTTCAGTGCAGGGTAAATGCTGAGCAGCATTCTCTGCTTTATGGAGAGGGGAGGATAAGCAGGAGACTCGTCAGTGCAGGGTATATGCTGAGCAGCATTCTCTGCTTTATGGAGAGGGGAGGATAAGCAGGAGACTCGTCAGTGCAGGGTATATGCTGAGCAGCATTCTCTGCTTTATGGAGAGGGGAGGATAAGCAGGAGACTCTTCAGTGCAGGGTATATGCTGAGCAGCATTCTCTGCTTTATGGAGAGGGGAGGATAAGCAGGAGACTCTTCAGTGCAGGGTAAATGCTGAGCAGCATTCTCTGCTTTATGGAGAGGGGAGGATAAGCAGGAGGCTCTTCAGTACAGGGTAAATGCTGAGCAGCATCCTCTGTTTTATGGAGAGGGGAGGATAAGCAGGAGACTCTTCAGTACAGGGTAAATGCTCAGCAGCATCCTCTGTTTTATGGAGGGGGAGGATAAGCAGGAGCCTCTTCAGTGCAGGGTATATGCTGAGCAGCATTCTCTGTTTTATGGAGAGGGGAGGATAAGCAGGAGACTCTTCAGTGCAGGGTAAATGCTGAGCAGCATTCTCTGCTTTATGGAGAGGGGAGGATAAGCAGGAGACTCTTCAGTACAGGGTAAATGCTGAGCAGCATCCTCTGCTTTATGGAGAGGGGAGGATAAGCAGGAGACTCTTCAGTACAGGGTAAATGCTGAGCAACATTCTCTGCTTTATGGAGAGGGGAGGATAAGCAGGAGACTCTTCAGTGCAGGGTAAATGCTGAGCAGCATCCTCTGCTTTATGGAGAGGGGAGGATAAGCAGGAGACTCTTCAGTGCAGGGTATATGCTGAGCAGCATTCTCTGCTTTATGGAGAGGGGAGGATAAGCAGGAGACTCTTCAGTGCAGGGTATATGCTGAGCAGCATCCTCTGCTTTATGGAGAGGGGAGGATAAGCAGGAGACTCTCCAGTGCAGGGTATATGCTGAGCAGCATCCTCTGCTTTATGGAGAGGGGAGGATAAGCAGAAGACTCTTCACTCTTCAGTGCAGGGTATATGCTGAGCAGCATTCTCTGTTTTATGGAGAGGGGAGGATAAGCAGGAGACTCTCCAGTGCAGGGTATATGCTGAGCAGCATTCTCTGTTTTATGGAGAGGGGAGGATAAGCAGGAGACTCTTCAGTACAGGGTAAATGCTGAGCAGCATCCTCTGCTTTATGGAGAGGGGAGGATAAGCAGGAGACTCTTCAGTGCAGGGTAAATGCTGAGCAGCAGTCTCTGCTTTATGGAGAGGGGAGGATAAGCAGGAGACTCTCCAGTGCAGGGTAAATGCTGAGCAGCATTCTCTGCTTTATGGAGAGGGGAGGATAAGCAGGAGACTCTTCAGTGCAGGGTAAATGCTGAGCAGCATTCTCTGCTTTATGGAGAGGGGAGGATAAGCAGGAGACTCTTCAGTACAGGGTAAATGCTGAGCAGCATTCTGTTTATGGAGAGGGGAGGATAAGCAGGAGACTCTTCAGTGCAGGGTAAATGCTGAGCAGCATTCTCTGCTTTATGGAGAGGGGAGGATAAGCAGGAGACTCTCCAGTGCAGGGTAAATGCTGAGCAGCATCCTCTGCTTTATGGAGAGGGGAGGATAAGCAGGAGACTCTTCAGTACAGGGTAAATGCTGAGCAGCATTCTCTGCTTTATGGAGAGGGGAGGATAAGCAGGAGACTCTTCAGTACAGGGTAAATGCTGAGCAGCATTCTCTGCTTTTTGGAGAGGGGAGGAAAGCAGGAGACTCTTCAGTACAGGGTAAATGCTGAGCAGCATTCTCTGCTTTATGGAGAGGGGAGGATAAGCAGGAGACTCTTCAGTACAGGGTAAATGCTGAGCAGCATCCTCTGCTTTATGGAGAGGGGAGGATAAGCAGGAGACTCTTCAGTACAGGGTAAATGCTGAGCAGCATCCTCTGTTTTATGGAGAGGGGAGGATAAGCAGAAGACTCTTCAGTGCAGGGTAAATGCTGAGCAGCATCCTCTGTTTTATGGAGAGGGGAGGATAAGCAGGAGACTCTTCATTACAGGGTAAATGCTGAGCAGCATTCTCTGCTTTATGGAGAGGGGAGGATAAGCAGGAGACTCTTCAGTGCAGGGTAAATGCTGAGCAGCATTCTCTGCTTTATGGAGAGGGGAGGATAAGCAGGAGACTCTTCAGTACAGGGTAAATGCTGAGCAGCATTCTGCTTTATGGAGAGGGGAGGATAAGCAGGAGACTCTTCAGTACAGGGTAAATGCTGAGCAGCATTCTCTGCTTTATGGAGAGGGGAGGATAAGCAGGAGACTCTTCAGTGCAGGGTATATGCTGAGCAGCATTCTCTGCTTTATGGAGAGGGGAGGATAAGCAGGAGACTCTTCAGTACAGGGTAAATGCTGAGCAGCATCCTCTGCTTTATGGAGAGGGAAGGATAAGCAGGAGACTCTTCAGTACAGGGTAAATGCTGAGCAGCATTCTCTGCTTTATGGAGAGGGGAGGATAAGCAGGAGACTCTTCAGTGCAGGGTATATGCTGAGCAGCATTCTCTGCTTTATGGAGAGGGGAGGATAAGCAGGAGACTCTTCAGTGCAGGGTAAATGCTGAGCAGCATCCTCTGCTTTATGGAGAGGGGAGGATAAGCAGGAGACTCTTCAGTACAGGGTAAATGCTGAGCAGCATCCTCTGCTTTATGGAGAGGGAAGGATAAGCAGGAGACTCTTCAGTGCAGGGTAAATGCTGAGCAGCATCCTCTGCTTTATGGAGAGGGGAGGATAAGCAGGAGACTCTTCAGTGCAGGGTAAATGCTGAGCAGCATCCTCTGCTTTATGGAGAGGGGAGGATAAGCAGGAGACTCTCCAGTGCAGGGTAAATGCTGAGCAGCATCCTCTGCTTTATGGAGAGGGGAGGATAAGCAGGACACTCTTCAGTGCAGGGTAAATGCTGAGCAGCATTCTCTGCTTTATGGAGAGGGGAGGATAAGCAGGATACTCGTCAGTGCAGGGTATATGCTGAGCAGCATTCTCTGCTTTATGGAGAGGGGAGGATAAGCAGGAGACTCTTCAGTGCAGGGTATATGCTGAGCAGCATTCTCTGCTTTATGGAGAGGGGAGGATAAGCAGGAGACTCTTCAGTGCAGGGTAAATGCTGAGCAGCATTCTCTGCTTTATGGAGAGGGGAGGATAAGCAGGAGACTCTTCAGTACAGGGTAAATGCTGAGCAGCATCCTCTGTTTTATGGAGAGGGGAGGATAAGCAGGAGACTCTTCAGTACAGGGTAAATGCTCAGCAGCATCCTCTGTTTTATGGAGGGGGAGGATAAGCAGGAGCCTCTTCAGTGCAGGGTATATGCTGAGCAGCATTCTCTGTTTTATGGAGAGGGGAGGATAAGCAGGAGACTCTTCAGTGCAGGGTAAATGCTGAGCAGCATTCTCTGCTTTATGGAGAGGGGAGGATAAGCAGGAGACTCTTCAGTACAGGGTAAATGCTGAGCAGCATCCTCTGCTTTATGGAGAGGGGAGGATAAGCAGGAGACTCTTCAGTACAGGGTAAATGCTGAGCAACATTCTCTGCTTTATGGAGAGGGGAGGATAAGCAGGAGACTCTTCAGTGCAGGGTAAATGCTGAGCAGCATCCTCTGCTTTATGGAGAGGGGAGGATAAGCAGGAGACTCTTCAGTGCAGGGTATATGCTGAGCAGCATTCTCTGCTTTATGGAGAGGGGAGGATAAGCAGGAGACTCTTCAGTGCAGGGTATATGCTGAGCAGCATCCTCTGCTTTATGGAGAGGGGAGGATAAGCAGGAGACTCTCCAGTGCAGGGTATATGCTGAGCAGCATCCTCTGCTTTATGGAGAGGGGAGGATAAGCAGAAGACTCTTCACTCTTCAGTGCAGGGTATATGCTGAGCAGCATTCTCTGTTTTATGGAGAGGGGAGGATAAGCAGGAGACTCTCCAGTGCAGGGTATATGCTGAGCAGCATTCTCTGTTTTATGGAGAGGGGAGGATAAGCAGGAGACTCTCCAGTGCAGGGTAAATGCTGAGCAGCATTCTCTGCTTTATGGAGAGGGGAGGATAAGCAGGAGACTCTTCAGTACAGGGTAAATGCTGAGCAGCATCCTCTGCTTTATGGAGAGGGGAGGATAAGCAGGAGACTCTTCAGTGCAGGGTAAATGCTGAGCAGCAGTCTCTGCTTTATGGAGAGGGGAGGATAAGCAGGAGACTCTCCAGTGCAGGGTAAATGCTGAGCAGCATTCTCTGCTTTATGGAGAGGGGAGGATAAGCAGGAGACTCTTCAGTGCAGGGTAAATGCTGAGCAGCATTCTCTGCTTTATGGAGAGGGGAGGATAAGCAGGAGACTCTTCAGTACAGGGTAAATGCTGAGCAGCATTCTGTTTATGGAGAGGGGAGGATAAGCAGGAGACTCTTCAGTGCAGGGTAAATGCTGAGCAGCATTCTCTGCTTTATGGAGAGGGGAGGATAAGCAGGAGACTCTCCAGTGCAGGGTAAATGCTGAGCAGCATCCTCTGCTTTATGGAGAGGGGAGGATAAGCAGGAGACTCTTCAGTACAGGGTAAATGCTGAGCAGCATTCTCTGCTTTATGGAGAGGGGAGGATAAGCAGGAGACTCTTCAGTACAGGGAAAATGCAGAGCAGCATCCTCTGCTTTATGGAGAGGGGAGGATAAGCAGGAGACTCTTCAGTACAGGGTAAATGCAGAGCAGCATCCTCTGCTTTATGGAGAGGGGAGGATAAGCAGGAGACTCTTCAGTACAGGGTAAATGCTGAGCAGCATTCTCTGTTTTATGGAGAGGGGAGGATAAGCAGGAGACTCTTCAGTACAGGGTAAATGCTGAGCAGCATTCTCTGCTTTATGGAGAGGGGAGGATAAGCAGGAGACTCTTCAGTACAGGGTAAATGCTGAGCAGCATCCTCTGCTTTATGGAGAGGGGAGGATAAGCAGGAGACTCTTCAGTACAGGGTAAATGCTGAGCAGCATCCTCTGTTTTATGGAGAGGGGAGGATAAGCAGAAGACTCTTCAGTGCAGGGTAAATGCTGAGCAGCATCCTCTGTTTTATGGAGAGGGGAGGATAAGCAGGAGACTCTTCATTACAGGGTAAATGCTGAGCAGCATTCTCTGCTTTATGGAGAGGGGAGGATAAGCAGGAGACTCTTCAGTGCAGGGTAACTGCTGAGCAGCATTCTCTGCTTTATGGAGAGGGGAGGATAAGCAGGAGACTCTTCAGTACAGGGTAAATGCTGAGCAGCATTCTGCTTTATGGAGAGGGGAGGATAAGCAGGAGACTCTTCAGTACAGGGTAAATGCTGAGCAGCATTCTCTGCTTTATGGAGAGGGGAGGATAAGCAGGAGACTCTTCAGTGCAGGGTATATGCTGAGCAGCATTCTCTGCTTTATGGAGAGGGGAGGATAAGCAGGAGACTCTTCAGTACAGGGTAAATGCTGAGCAGCATCCTCTGCTTTATGGAGAGGGAAGGATAAGCAGGAGACTCTTCAGTACAGGGTAAATGCTGAGCAGCATTCTCTGCTTTATGGAGACAGGAGGATAAGCAGGAGACTCTTCAGTGCAGGGTATATGCTGAGCAGCATTCTCTGCTTTATGGAGAGGGGAGGATAAGCAGGAGACTCTTCAGTACAGGGTAAATGCTGAGCAGCATCCTCTGCTTTATGGAGAGGGAAGGATATGCAGGAGACTCTTCAGTACAGGGTAAATGCTGAGCAGCATTCTCTGCTTTATGGAGAGGGGAGGATAAGCAGGAGACTCTTCAGTGCAGGGTAAATGCTGAGCAGCATCCTCTGCTTTATGGAGAGGGGAGGATAAGCAGGAGACTCTTCAGTGCAGGGTATATGCTGAGCAGCATTCTCTGCTTTATGGAGAGGGGAGGATAAGCAGGAGACTCTTCAGTGCAGGGTAAATGCTGAGCAGCATTCTCTGCTTTATGGAGAGGGGAGGATAAGCAGGAGACTCTTCAGCGCAGGCAAAAAGAATACATCAGCCAAGGATTTTTTCTAATTTTGATGATTGTTGAATAGAAGACCATCAATGCTGAGGTACACCTATACACACTTTAAAGTTTAATCTAAAATAGTTACAGTTGTTTCGGGGAACGGAAATTTAAGGGGTGTATGCAGCTTAAAGGACCACTGTTGCAAAAAGTTTTAAAAATTAAAATACATACAGTATATCTAAAATGTACATTTCTTCCATAGTAAAATGTATTATAAATTCTTTTTTCGCTATGTTGCTGTCCCTTTTAGGTGGTAACATCTTGACAAATCTGATTTTGGATCAGTCCATCTCCTCATGGTAGATTCTCAGTATTGCTTTTATTCTTTACAGTACGTGCTTTTGTAAATAAATAAATAACTGATGTGACAGATCCTGTCAGATCTGTCACATTTCTACTGCCTACTATAAGTGACAGCAACACAGGAAAAAGAGTAACTATAGTGCACTCTGGGAGAAATGTACATTTATATGTACGTATTTTAAATGTTAACACTTGTTGTGATAGTGGTTATTTAACAGTAAGAAAGCCTTGGCAGGAGCAAGGCAACTGTTGCTTTGAGGCTGTAGGAGTGGTCCTAAACCCCACAGTGACCAGGCTATTTTTTTTACTATTAAGGCCACTGCAGCTTTAAGGGCTTGCTGCAGGGCCGCACAACTCAGCACACAAGTGACCCCCCCCCCCTTTTCTGCACGCCGATTGGCGTTAGGCAGTTCTGGGGCTGCCGCCGCGTCCACGCCGGTCGGCGTGGAGCAGTCTTTAGGTAGTTAATGTGCACCTGAACTCTTGTACAGGACACAAGGAAAACAGAGAGAAATGCACTCTGTATGTATTTAGAGAGAAGAGCCTGTATAGTTCTTCCTCATTTTCAAGTAATCACAAGTATAATTTGAGCTCTCAGCTGTGTCAGCACAGAAATTCGGTAGTCCTCGGCAGACACAGCTAATATGTAAACACAGGATGTTAACCCTTTCTCTGCTTCCATGAAACCAGGAAGTAGACACATTGCAGATTTAGTGCAGGAAGGGTTATTATGCCGCTGTTTACCTTTTAGAACACAGTGGAAGTTCTGAGTTAAGGTCCGCGTTAAATAGATTAACCTAGCCAGTTAAGTAATAAGAAGTAGGGAAAGGCTTGAACTGCAGTTCCTATAAATGTCCACTAGATAGGTAGTATGTGCCTGAAAATACAAGGCCCCTGTGGCAGGGCCACAGCAACAGTTCACACATGGAGCCGTCTAGACCAAGAAGGGTGAGGAGATCTGGAGGCTGATCCCTGACAAGGTGAATATCAAATGCAGGGGGGCCTGAGGCAGCATGGGGAGAGTCAGCAGCAGATGATTTAGAGAAGTGTGCAGCAGCTGAGAATGGGGAGGCAATACAGAGGTAACAGCATGCACAGCTTGGCTGGACCAATCTGTGACCGACTGCAGGAGAAAAATGTTCCACCACATAGGAGAAATCATTGAAAAGATGGAGAGTGGGAGTGGCATCCTGCAGTGCTTGTCTGCAACTACAATGACAAGATTCTACTTGCAGCTGTGTAAACTGGTTTTGAAAATGTCACATAACCACTTTGTTCATGTAAAAAAGGTACTTGGTTTTGATGCATTTTGGCAAACAGTTGTAATTTACCTTGTTTGGGAATGAAGTAGCAGATTTATGTATTATGTTACTATGCACTGTGATGTATTGGAGAAAGAAATATATTACACAAGGAAAAAGTAACCATTCTGCAGTTGGTTTCCCCAGGAGTCTAATTAATGATTTGAGGTCTATTAGGATTTACATGTGAGTCAGCTGTTAATAGCCACAAGCTACAACAATAACAATTAGAGGTATCACTATTTATATATACAGTTTATATCCAGTTCTGTTTGCTACGTATCCTTTGTTGAACTTGTTACTCAGCAGAATGATCAAGCCAAAGTGCAGTGGTTTACAGTAGTGGTGGAAATCTGATTGCTACAAAAGTTTAGCTAATTACATTTTCAAGAGGTCTTAAAGTACATGTATGAAGAATGTTCCTGCAGGTGTCAGTATTCGATTGGAAGTCTGTTGCTTTGTAGTGGAAAAGAGAAATGATGAAGGTGCACACAACGAAGTGGCTTCCAGTGAGAGGGGTGAGGAGGGTAACAATAGGCTAGACCATTGAAGTCACTAAAGATTTGCCGTGCCTCCTTAAAGTTCCTCTGCTGCTTATATATACATATATTAAACCTAATTCCATGCTGGAGACCAGGAGGACAATTGCTTATGATGTCACTAACTCCCATCTTCCCCACAGTTCACACCCCTACAACGGTACAACACCTCCCACTATTTATCCACAAACAGACTAACACCATCACTATCTGTGCTGCTAATGAGTAGGGGCTAGATAGTGTACTGGTTGAAGACACTACCTTAGGCATAGGAGACCAGGGTTTGAACCCTGGCTGGAGCCAGTATGTATTCAGTAAGGAGTCCTAAGGCAAGGTTACAGAATGGCTTACTGTGTACACATGTAGCGGCTGCAGCTCTCAAGTGCTTTCAGTCCTACAGGATATCAAGTACACAGGGTATGCATGCTTAAATCTATTGGAAATATGTCTGTGTGTGGCCAGTCAATAGATCCCTTTCCGATCAGATTTGTTTAGAGAGGGATCTGTCTTTGGTCAACCTGGTGGCACATCGAGTGATGGTCACCTTTAGGTGCATCTCATTGACCATAGCTGATTTTTTAGTAGTGTAGCTGGAATGTTAAGTTGAGTACAAAAAAAACTAAACACAGGCTGATGCCAAAACCCATGTACACCCCATATCAGACAGATGCCAGCTCCTAACTTGAACTTTACAGCAATGGGCGAGGAGTGGTTAAAAGGGACTTCCACATTTGAGTTGTCATATTTAAAAAATTAAAAGTGTTCAGGCTGCGTACCATTGATTTTACATCACAAAATCCTCAGGGTATCAAAAAGGCCAGTTTTTAACAGTTCTCTGCATGTAGCTAATTAACATAAACTCATTACTAATTACATTTAATTGGTAGTGATTTGCATATGTTTTGGATGCCTGTAAGCCTATTTATGGCTCTGGAGATCTACAGATGAGGAATGCTGCCATTTGTATTACGTAACAACATGCTGTGTGTATAATTCTAAACTTGTAGAGAAAGGTCCCAGTTTTCCTCTCTCTTTTTTTAGGTTCTGCTTCAGAGGAAGAAATCAAATCTGCGTTTTTGGAAACACTGGAGAGTGCATGCAGTAATTCCCAGGAAATCTCTTACAGTGAATTTGAAGATTATTACGAAGGACTGAGTATTGGCATCTTAAGTGATGAAGACTTCATGAATATTTTAAGAAACTGCTGGGGTGTGTAAGGAACAGTGCAATGTACCAGTGACCTGTATCACGGCTTATCTCAATTCTTAATTTGTGATGACTGGAAACACTGAAGTGTGAACACACTGTTGATAAAACAGAGAAAATTGTTTTTGGTTATTAACTGTTTAGTCTTGCTTCAAAGTCCTTTTTAGTATGATTCAGCTAAAGAAAAGTGCGCTTGTGAGATGTGATTTCTCACAATGATTTATGGTATTCTTTATTAGCATTGTACCTATAGAAAGTGCAACAGTTTTGATGGACATGGCTATACTGGATAATTAAAAGGGAAGGCATCATTAGGGCCACGTATTTTTGGGGTGATAAAAGCCACAGTTACGGGAGTCACAGTGACCCCAGGAATATTTTGCTAAGGGGCCCCATATTTTTGTATTTATGGTCGGTGAGGCTATTGCAAGAACCATATTAAAGGTACCACAGAAAAATTATACAGCAAACATTGATTGTTCATAGATCGTGTGTAAAACTGTATAAAAAAAATTAAATAAAAAATGTATATTTACAGCTGCTTTAAAATACCATTCACTTAAAAATAATAATAATAATAAAAAACATCTGGAAGACTAGTGCAATAGGTTGTTTTTACATACACATAAAATACCCACAAAGCTTTATATAAATTCCAGGTAACCACACATGCAGCAGATGTACAAGCTCAGGCTTTTAGTTAAACTTTGTCTCAATGGATTACCTCAGGTACTTTGGGTAGTGTGCATTTAAAATTAAAGGTGACCATTAATGATAAAATTGTCTAAACGATCGATTGTCCAATTCGATCATAATCTCGATCAGATATAATCGTTCGGGCCCACTGTTGGAAGGAAAGCTGCTAACCAATCAGACTGATCAAATCGATCTGTTCTTCAGCATTCCATTAATCTGATCGAGTTGAATAGCAGTTTTCCTTCTGTTAGTGAGCCCGAACGATCGTTTCCAATTGATATTATGATACAGTCAGATGATCAATCGTCCAGAGAATGGTATCATTAATGGCCACCTTTAGAAAGTACTTTAGACCATTATCTCTCCAATCAATGGGAAATGGAGGTTATCTGCAGTAAGTTTTGTATTTTCTTGGTATCTGAATGACAGTCACTTAAAGCACTATCTACATTAAGTCTAAAAGGCGCAGCGCACATAATGGATTTAAATGCCAATAGCGCTATCTGCCTCTTTTACTTTTAGGTGAATCTATTATCTACACTACACATACATATGGTTATATCGTAGCGCGAGAAGCATCTAATTGCTAAACAGGTTCAGTTACACTGCACATTTTACAAAGAAATAAAAAAATATCCATAGTGAGGAAATTGCTCAACTCCACTAGTTAAAGGGGTTCTGGTGTGTGTGTGGGGGGGGGGGGTTGAAGATAAAAACAGACACTTACCTGGGGCTTCTATCGGCCCCTGTTGCAGTAATGTCCCACACCGTCCTCCGATCTGCCGTTCCCCGCTCACCGGCACCAGGCAATTATTCGTCTAACAAGATGAATAATGCGCGCTCCCGCTTGCGTCATCGGACGCTTACTGTGCAGGCGCAGTACGAAGTTTTCTTGTACTGTGCCTGCACAGTAAGCTTCCGATGACGCGTGTGGGGGCGAGCAGGCCATGACCGCGCAGCGGCAGAGAACGGCGGATCAGAGGAGGACGCCGTGGGACATTACTGCTACAGAGGTAAGTGTCTGTTTTTATCTTCAACACCCCCCTCCTCCCCCACAGAATCCCTTTAAGTCTTTAGCCAAAGAGAAGCACAATCTGCGAAGATATATTTTTTTCACCTTATCAAACTCCAGCCTCCGAATCCTGAATATACTCCCCAGCAGAAAATGGTAATAGGAATGAGAGGGATTTTAAATTAGAATAGGATTAAATTAAAAAAAATCAGATATTGTAAGGAGATATGAAACTTCTAGCAACAGAAAATGACAAGCTCTCTGTAGAATACACAAAAAATATAGCCCGTTTAATAAAATATACAGATTTGAAAGAGGAACCATATTGACAGATAGTAGAACATAGCAACTAATTCAGGATAGCCATTAGAGGAACTTTACTGAATATAACTTAATGAATAAAATTGCTTATTTTTATATATAATTTATACATTTTTTAGTCAATGTTTTCTAATTGTAATATCTATCCTTGATTTACTTAAATTTATCAGTGATGTCGGCATCTTTACTGCTGGCAAGGTAGATAACTGTAGGATGTATTTTATCTTCTCTGTGAAGCGAGTAGGAACATCACCTGATCTCCTAGAGTGCTCTGGGGCAGTAGGCTGCGTGACATCATAGCCTAGACTAAAGATCACTGAGAGAGCATGGTTACATACCACTATACAGCAGTATGTAGTTATAAGAAGCATTTATGATGTTGCTTTTTTATACTTAGTCCCCCCATTTTTCTGGTGCTGCTCCTTTGTATACGTAGTCCTACTATTTTGTATAGGTTAAAGAGTATTTGGACAGACTAGCCTATTTATAATTATAATGATCATTTTCAATAGTTTGTTAAAAAATATTTTGCAGCCAGTTAGTGCCTGATATCTGGAACAAATGGACTGTAAGATTTTTGGTTTGCTAAAAAAAGGACAGGCCCGAGCAAAACTTTTTAAAGTAGTATTGACAGAATACACCCTTTTTTATATCTTTATATCAGGTATGACATGGAAATATGTCCAGTTCATTTTCCTTATATTCTAGCTTGTAAACACATCTCTGTATCCAGGCAACTGCAGAATGCTCAGGAATGAGAAATGCAGGTAGGTGTCAGGTTTACTTTAATAAATGTTTTACATGTTACTGCCATCTTGAGTGTGGAATTGTTGTAAGAGTTTTTATGTTAAAAGTTTATGTAAAAATGTCCCGCACAGTTTTCTTTTGTGTATAAGCACCTTATTGTTTCACTTGATTATTTATCAATAATTAAAAAATGAATGTAAAAAGTGCCTATCAGACTCTTCTGTGTCCACTGTTTATCAGAAAATAGGAAGATTTATCAGAAATGTATTTATATTTACATACGATAAGAATATAAACAGAGATGCCAAAAGCAGAGTAAAAAGCTTAAAATCCGTTTAAAAAGGGGGGTAGGGGTGGACTTACCTCCCCAAGTAGACTCAATTATCAGCAAAAATACTCCAAAGTTTGGAGTTACAAACAAAAGTATTTTTTTGCAGATAATTGATTGTTTCAAATCTGCTTGGGGAGGAAAGTCCACCACTACCCCCCTTTTTAAATTTTAAGATTTTAAGCTTTTTACTATGATTTTGGTGATTTTTACTTTGTTCATAATCTTTTTACTCTGTTCCTATTCTTATCACATGGTGTAGTCTACCCTTGGTGGATGGGTGTTACCCCGTTTTTCCTTTCTACAGAGAGCAACTTTTAACCCTAGTGGGGTCGGGTCAATCTCCCCACCTGCCGTTCAAGCGGTTGCCTAAGTGTTAACCTATCTTTGTGAGTACCCATTTTTTCATTTATTGTATCTACCTGGTGCCTACACACTAACACTGCTCTCAATTATCTTTGTTTTTGTTTTACAAACTTATATTTACATACAGCTTTCTTCATCCTATTAGAGATCAGCAGGTAATTTTTGGATTTATAATACTAACTTCTTAGAAGCCTGCTTTCTTTAAATAGGGTTTACACTTGTTGTTTTTTTGGGGAGCTACTGGACAATTTATCTAAAGATATATCAGGCCCTAGGCCTGTGTTACTCAGAATGTTCTAAAAAAGTTTTTAGTGACAAAATATTTTACTACTGTCCATGAGGCTTGGTGAGTTGTCCCAGAGCACCCAGGGCACTGGAAAAAGATAAAGGGAAAAATAAAAGGAGCCAATAGTGCGATCTGTCAATTGCACCTTACAGGATGGGGATTAGGCGTTAACCTCCCTGGCGATATTGATGGTTATGCACGTCAATACAAAACATGCTGTGAATAGTATTGACGTGCATACACGTTAATACTCTCCTGCACTGTATACTAGACCCTTGCTTGACACATTTTGGCAAGTTACAGTAAAAAAAAGTTATAAAAATGAATTGGATCTCTTTTTGCACAGAAATCCTGGGAGGTTAAGGTGGCCATTATGATGACAGTTTGTACATGTGTACAGTCTGTCGGCAGGCTGATAAGGCTGGCTTTGACTGATCCACTCGGTGGATCGGTCGAAACCAGCCTTATCATCCTGCCGACAGACTGTACACATGTACAAACTGTCATCAGAATGGCCACCCCGTGGGCGGGTCTGACGACCCATCGTTTGAAGGAATCAGGCGTGTGTACACACACACGCCTGATTCCTTCAAATGATGGGTCGTCAGACCCACCCACGGGGTGGCCATTCTGATGACAGTTTGTACATGTGTACAGTCTGTCGTCAGGATGATAAGGCTGGTTTCGACCGATCCACCGAGTGGATCAGTCAAAGCCAGCCTTATCAGCCTGCCGACAGACTGTACATACGGGGAAACTGTCATCAGAACAGCCACCCCGCGGACGGGTCTGAAGACCCATCGTTTGAAGGAATCGGGCGTGTATACGCGCCTTTATACTCAAGCTTTATGGGTTGCAACAACAGGCAAACACTTCAATACATATGGGAGATTCCCACTTCCACTTGGGGTGGAGTATCCACCCCTGGTGGTCACTTTCCAGATAAATAGTTTGCTCAATGTTAGTAGTACTAACAGACAGGTTCTCAATCAGGGAGAAACTAAAAAATACAACCTTAGCCCTAACGTGTAAATTATAAAAATGTTATGCATTTTATTATTCTGAACGCCTCTTCCCAAAAGTTACTACTACTGCCCAAGTGACCATGTCTCTGTAGTCAGTTGTATGACTATCCTACTTGGGGTAGTCAGATCTCCTCAGATGCTTGGTTGACAGCTAAATACACAAAGATGCATCCATAGATGGTAAGGAACCCCAAAGACAATGGAATGTGCATGTTCTGCTTAAAGCGGACCCAAACTAAACATTTTTTTAATTCAAAATATTTAGTTGCACCACTCTGATACATACAAAGATAAATAAACACTCCTTCAAGCCTATGAGCATTTCAGTGCATACTTTTCACCCTTCTCTTTTCCTAACTAGGGTTATACAGGTGGCAGCCATTAGCAATTCCTCCTTTGCCGGACACCACCTACTTCACCAGTTTGCCGGATTCTGTCCCGGCAATATGAAAGGAAGGGAGGGGTTCCACCAATAAATGTAAAATATTTTATATTTGTCATCATGCAGCTGAAAAAAGGCTGCTCTTTATTATTATAATTTAGACAATAGATTTTATTTCTGAAATCTTGTATTTTTAATTTGGGTTCACTTTAAAGGTAATTAAGTTTACTGGTGATCAGTTTTGGAAGTACGGAAAGCCAACACTTGGTTCATAAGCTACAGGTGCCGATTTATAAATGAGGTGCAGATGAAATGTATGCAAAAAACATGGTCAGTTGCCCAGGACACCAAACAGATTCCTGCTGTTAAAGCCTATGGGCAAAAAAAAATAAATAAAGATTAAAAGATCCCTCAGTAGAGGGAAGCCTCTGTATAGTCCTGAGGCTTTCCTCATCTTCCTCAGCCCCACTGATCTAGCACTGCAACCCTCTGAACATATTGGACAAGAGCTTGTCGAATCTGTTTTATGGTTGCACTCCCATCCGCGTACAGCTTGTTCCTCTGTGGCATGCAGTCGGGAGCATGGCCACAATGATGAGCAGTGGTGGGATTGAAAAGGACATCCAGGGGGCTTCCTACTACTTAGGTTAGTATCCAAATTTACTTTTTTTTTCCCCTTACAGGTTTGCTTTAAAGAGACTCCGTAACAAAAATTGCATCCTGTTTTTAATCATCCTACATGTTCCAAAAGCTATTCTAATGTGTTCTGGCTAACTGCAGCACTTTCTACTATGACAGTCTCTGTAATAAAAATAAATCAATGTATCTTTCCCCTGTCAGACTTGTCGGCCTGTGTCTGGAAGGCTGCCAAGTTCTTCAGTGTTGTGGTTCTGCTATGAACTTACCCTTCCTGGCCCCTCTATGCACACTGCCTGTGTGTTATTTAGATAAGAGAGAAGAGAGAAGCTGCTCTAATCAGCTGGATAAATCGTCCTCTGAGCTGGCTGGGCTTTCACATACTGAGGAATTACAAACAAGGGCAAAGCTGTTTGCAGGAAGAAAAGAGCAGCCTGAAACTTCAGTGCATGGGGGAAAGAAACACACAAATGATCTCTTGAGATTCAAAAGGAATGCTGTATACAGCCTGCTTATGTATGGATGTATTTTCTATGTGTAGACATACTGTACATCAACCTACTTCCTGTTTTGGTGGCCATTTTGTTTGTTTATAAACAAACTTTTTAAAACTGTTTTTAACCACTTTTAATGCGGCGAGGAGCGGCGAAATTGTGACAGAGGGTAATAGGAGATGTCCCCTAACGCACTGGTATGTTTACTTTTGAGCGATTTTAACAATACAGATTCTCTTTAACTGAAGAGAGACGGCTATGATTGGTTACACTGAAGTTCAAATGCTGATTTTTTTTACCCCTCTTTTTTGTGGTAGTGTTCATAAATCTGCCCTGTAGTGTATACAAATAAAGAAAAATAATTTTATGATGTTTCAAATCAAATACCAAGTGGAAAAAGTATTGAAAAATAAGTCTCAGTTTCATCCAGGATGCCATTACATAACTGGTGTTAAATTACTAATACTGGTGAACAGTGAGAGTACTGGAGGGCAGAAGTGACCCAGCAAACCTAGGGGTTGATTCATTAAGCTGTGCTGCTAAAGCAGCGCAGCATGAGAAGAGCGCGAGTCATGCACACACTATGCACGACAGTGCAACGTAGTGTGTGCTGCTAACTTACGCTCCTTCTAAGTAACAGCCCCTCTACTAAACCTGCCCTGAGGGTCTAGTGGATTTAATGGACGCGATCTCCGCACTCTGATTGGCCCAATAGGCTGCCTGTCAAGTGACAGGCAGCCTATTGGACCAATCAAAGTGCGGGGATCACGTCCATTAAAGCCACTGGACCCGCTGGGCTCAGGGAGGGTTCAGTGGAGCGGCTGTTACTTAGAAGGAGTGTGAATAAGTTAGCAGCACACACTATGCTGCATTACTGCGTGTAGCATGCGCATAACTAGCTCTCCTCTCATTAAGCCCATAGTGACATCTGCTACAACAACATAAACTAATTCACTAACTGTTTAGCAGTCCTTGCTATACTCTGGGGTGGCCCAGAAGGTTGTAAACTTTTGTCCCCTAGTTACAGACAATTTTAAAACGTTCTGTGTATGTTTGCTGCATCACTTACATTCCCTAACCTTCCCCACTGGTCACCAACCTTAGTAAATCTACTCCTATAGGTTGATTAACTTGTTACAAAACAACATTTAAGCCATTGCTGTGACTCAAGGGCCCTTAGTCACTTCATCAATTGGCACAGCCAGCAAAGTGACCATTACTACTGTGGTCTCACAGAGGCTGACATGAACTGGTTCACACTATGGAATTTATGCAATTTACTTTTTCTCCTACATTTTCTCCTAGGAGATACGGTACATTTTTATCTTCTGTTGAAAACTTTGTAACACTCTGCAATTGAAAACTAAATACCGAAAAGTAGGTGATAAGTTATGAGTAAATATTTGATAATGGCCTATGTGCTTTGTGCAACATGCACTTTACAACATACATATAACACATTGGGCTTGATTCACAAAGCCGTGATAACTCTTATTACGGTTGCACTAGAGTTTTGTGCGCGCTATAACGTGCATAACTGTTTTCATGTGCGTAAACGAGCACATTTTTCGCGCGGAAATTCGTATTACTGCGCAAAAACAGTTACGCGTATTATAACGTGCAAAAGGCTAGCGCGACCGTGATAAGAGTTATCACGGCTTTGGGAATCAAGCCCATTGTGCGTGGTGTAACAGATTAGTTATTTTCCTGCCTACTCAACTCTACTGACAGCGTGTTACATACAGTGCATTCAGAGCGTTAAGGTGGCCATACATCTGTAGACTTGGTGGCCGATTGACCAAAAGATTTGATAATCATTATCGAATCTGATGAAAATCTGTGCTATCAAGAGCATGCTGATCGTCAGTTCGACCAATTTCTGCCTGAAATTGGTTGCATGTATTGATTGGACATGCTGGAAAATCTTGGGCCTACATCCTCGATTGGGTGTGCAGATGTAACAGTGTGTGATAATTGCGAATGACAAACACAATGGAATCCCCCAGCTGGTGTTCTCTTTAATGCTTTATGCCCCCCTCCACCACCACCCTCACCCCCAGTGCTCTTGCAGATATACTTTACCTGTTCGCTGTCCGTCTGTGTCCTCATTGTACTTCCGCATTGTATGTCATTGTATTTCTTCATTTTCACCCCCATGTGCCGGGGTTATAGCACGTGGGGGCATGTTTGTGATGTAACATAGGCGCTCCACGTGCTGTATTGCCGGGAACCGAGTGGGAGTGCAATTGTGGAAGTACAATTAGGACATGGATGGACGGCGGACTGGTAAAGTATAATTGCACAAGCAGCGGAGGGACATAAAAAATTAGGGGGACAGTGGCCAGGGGAAGCGAGGCGTTGTCACAAGGGTAATCCCCAAAAGATTTCATGCTCTAATTGATCTTTTGGTCGATCTGCTGCCAAAATCACTAGATTTATGGCCACTTCAATGGACAACAAAAACAGTGGGCAGTCAATAGAGATGAACAGGCCCACCAATGCCTTAGCATTAAGCTTGCAATACACAGTTCAATAAAAATAGCTTGAAGAGACAAAAATGAGACCGAGAGCCCGATGTAGTAATTCAGATAAAGGAGGTATATTGTACACAAACAAACGGTGTAATACTCACAAACATGGGTCGCCGCAAAGGTTACCACTGAAAAGGCAGGTGGGGAGAATTATGACGTGACCCCACTCAGGTATTAAAAAGTCGCTCCCTGTAGAAAGAAGGAAACAGGGAAACACCCCTCCACCATGGGTGGACTAGATCAGTAGTAAAACGATTATCACAGAGGTGCCAACAAGAATAAAATGATTAAAATCCGCTTAAAAGGAGGGAAGTGGGTGGACTCACCTCACTCAGGTAAACAATGACCAAACGATAAATGTTACTAGAATAACAGTAACATTTATTGAAAAATCTCCAAGTATGCATTGCGTTTCACTGGCCAATATCCCGCCTCATGAGGCAATCAATTTTGGAGAACACGATATGGGTCAGTCTGTGTGCCAAGCGCCTCTGTCACAGAGGCACTTGGCCCACAGACTGACCCATATCGTGTCTCCAAAATTGATTGCCTGATGAGGTGGGGTATTGGCCCGTAAAACGTGTTGCACACTTGGGGCCTGATTCACAAAGCGGTGCAAAGTGTTTGCACGCGAGTGAAAAGCCCTTTATCACGCCTAAACTCAGTTTAGGCATGATAAGAAGAAACTCGCGCGAATTTTGCGCGCGCGACCGCGCACACGCGCAGCGCCCCCGCTTCACGCGCAGCGTCCATTAAGCCCTATGGGACTTTGCACGCGCGAGCTTCGCGCGAAGAACAGCACAAAACGGTGATAACTAGGTGGTGCAAAGGTTATCACGCCTAAAGTCTTTTAGGCGTGATAACTGAGTTATCACCGCTTTGTGAATCAGGCCCTTGGAGATTTTTCAATAAATGTTACTGTTATTCTAGTAACGCTTTATCGTTTGTTCATTGTTTACTCGAATGAGGTGAGTCCACCCACTTCCCTCCTTTTAAGCGGCTTTTAATCGTTTTACTACAGTATAATAAAAGTTCAATCCAGCAACCGATCAATCACTTCTCGAATGGAAATCAGATCAGTCTGGTAGTAGTGGTCTAAATAGACCCACTTCTGCTAAAATATAATTGAGAACTAATCGAACTGCTAGCATTGTTACACTCAATGGGCTTGATTAGCATTGCACGTAACATTAACCACTAGCTGACTGCGTCACAATGATGGGTGTGGTCGTGGCGGCAGCCCCAGGACCGCCTAGCACTGATCGGCGTAAGGTCCTGTGGGCGTGTTTTGCAGGAGATTGCGCGCAGTGACTTCACTCCATCATCAGCCTCCCATCGGTAATCTATGGCAGCGCTGTACTGGGGACAGCCGTGTGATAAGGCTGTCCCCCTGGGACACTCAAGAGCAATCAGCTCTCATTGGCTGAAGTCTATGACAGACGATCGCTGTCATAGGCTGGCTAGGAGAGGGAGGAAGGGTAGGGAAAAAAAAAATATACAAATAAATAGTAATATTTATTAATAAAAAATAGAAATAAATATTTACAAAAAAGAATAAACATCCTGGGAGCGATCCTCGCCCACCAACAAAGAGCTCTGTTGGTGGGCACAAAGGGGGGGGGGGAATCACTTGCGTGCTGAGTTGTACAACCCTACAATGAGTCCTTAAAGCTGCAGTGGCCTAATTAGTGAAAATGGCCTGGTCACTACAGGGGTTTAAAGAGAACCAGAGATCATGTAAAGAAAAACTGTTATACATACCTGGGGCTTCCTCCAGCCCCATACGCGCTGATCGATCCCACGCCGCCATCCACCGCTGCCCGCAACAACGAGAACCGGCTCTCTGCTCTTCCGTCAGTCGGACTCAGTCTGGCGTAGCAGAAGTGCGCTCTTTGCGTATCTCTGCAGCAGCCGCTGGAGAGATACGTAGAGGGCGCATTTCTCCTGCATAGCCTGGCTCCGATGACGTCAGCGACGGGAGCCGGTTCTCGTAGTTGCGGGCAGCAGTGGACGGCGGCGTGGGATCGATCAGCGCATATGGGGCTGGAGGAAGCCCCAGGTATGTATAACAGCTTTTCTTTACATGATCTCTGGTTCGCTTTAAGCCCGGGGTCCTTAAGTGGTTAACTGCGGGTGGTCCTGCTCCTGTGAATTATCGCTACACCAATACTTCACTTGCATAACAATGTAAATTAACACAGTAGCGGCCACAAGTGAAGTATCGCGGTAGCGATAATTCACAGGAGCAGGGCCACCCACAGTTAGGGCCGTTTCCACTAGCGTTAAAACCGGGCAGAATTCGGAGAGGTTCCCCGCAGGCAAAGCGCATGGGGAAACTCTGTCTCGCAGCCGCGCGCGGTGGCTAGTGGGAACGGACCCTTAGTGTTACGCGCATTGCTAAGGAAGCAATGCGCATACTCCTTACATGCCAGCTACCGCTGCTATGTAAAGCGTGCATAGCGTGCGCTACAAAACATTAAAGAGGAACTTCAGCCTAAACAAACATACTGTCATTAACCACTTGCCGACCGCGCACTCATAACGTGGGTCGGCAAAGTGGCAGCTGCAGGACCAGCGACGCAGATCTGCGTCGCCGGCTGCAGGCTAATTAATCAGGAAGCAGCCACTCACGCGAGTGGCTGCTTCCTGTCAATTCACGGCGGGGGGCTCCGTGAATAGCCTGCGGGCCGCCGATCGCGGCTCGCAGGCTAAATGTAAACACAAGCAGAAATAATCCGCTTTGTTTACATTTGTACAACGCTGCTAACAGTAGCAGCGTTGTACCAGATCAGCGATCCCCGGCCAATCAGCGGCCGGGGATCGCTGTCACATGACAGGCAGGAGCCTGTTAGAGGCTGCACAGGACAGATCCGTTCCTGTGCAGCCTCCGATCTCCGGGGAAGAGAGGGAGGAGAGGGAGAGGAGGATCCTGCGGTGGAGGGGGCTTTGAGGTGCCCCCCCCCCCCGCCAGCCACACACAGGCAGGAGCGATCAGACCCCCCCCAGCACATCATCCCCCTAGTGGGGAAAAAAGGGGGGCGATCTGGTTGCTCTGCCTGGTGTTTGATCTGTGCTGGGGGCTGTAGAGCCCACCCAGCACATATCAGCGAAAACAGCGCTGGTCCTTAAAGAGAACCTGTACTGAATAAAAATATTTAAAATAAACACATGAGGTAACGTCAAATGAACATTGCATAGTCACCTTGCCATCAGTTCCTCTCAGAAGCTCACCATTTTCTTCTGACAATAATCCCTTCCAGTTCTGAGAATATTTTGTCAGATCTGAAATATATCAGTTGCTGTCAGTAAAATATCAGTTGCTGTCAGTTATAGCTGAGAGGAAAACTGATGTACCAGGTAAGTGTCCATGTTTCCCTATGGCTCAAGTGGGCGATGTTACAGTTTAACTGTGTGCTGACCAGAAAGCTGTTATGGGTAATGGCCATTTTCAAAATGGAGGCCGGAAAATTCCATTGATCACAGTGAACAAACAGGACGCGGGACAGGAGAAAGACACTGAGGAGTAGACTACACCGGAGGTAAGTATGACTTGTGTATGTTTATTTTGACTTTTCATTTTCAGTTCAGGTTTTCTTTAAGGGAGGGGGGGTAAAGGCTGGGTCATCAAGTAGTTAAAGGGGCACTGAAGTAAGAGGTATACGGAGGCTGCCATATTTATTTCCTTTTAATCAATACCAGTTGCCTGGCAGCCCTGCTGATCCTCTGCCTCTAATACTATTAGCCATAGCCCCTGAACAAGCATGCAGCAGATCATGTGTTTCAGACTTTAACCACTTAGCAACTTCTGCCACGCTTTTCTACGTCCTTATTTACAAACACCTATAAACACATATAAATATTTGGTTCTGCTGTCTATTTTTAGAAAACTGAGTACGTATAGCACCATCTTGTGGCCAAAAAGTAAAACTACTTCCAAATACACCATTATTCATTTACCATAGGAACATTAAGCACATTTTCATTATTTTTGAAACTCCTTCACCCCTCACCCAAAATAAAATATTATCGCCATACTTTGTACTAGGGACACAAGTTAAACATTGTAAAAACCGGGACAAATTGGCAAATAAAATGTGTCTGTTTTATCTACAATAGCACAATTTATTTTTAAACTACAATGGCTGAAAGCTGAGAAATGGTGATTTTTTTCATTTTTTTCTTCTTCTTCCCTGTCAAATCAGTATAAAATAATATAATTCTTAGCATAAAGTACTGCCCAAAGAAAGCCTAGTTTTTCCCGTAAAAAATAATGTATAGATCATTTCAGTGTTATAATTAGTGATAAAGTTATTACCGAATGAATGGGAAGAGCTTTTGAAGGGGAAAAAACCTGTGGTAGAGAAGTGGTTAAAGTCAGATCTGACAAGACTAGCTGCATGCTTGTTTATGGTGTTATTCAGATACTACTGCAGAGAAATAGACCAGCAGGGCTGCCAGGCAACTGGTATTGATTAAAAGCAAATAAATATGGCAGCCTCCATATACCTCTTACTTCAGTTCCCCTTTAAGTTACATTAGTTATGTTAATTAAAATAGGTAATATAATCTCTTGCCCACCCTGCTTTAAAAGAACAGGCAAATGTTTGTGATTTCATGGGGCAGCCATCTTTTTTGGTTGAAAGGAGGTGACAGGGAGCATAAGACACAGTTCCAACTGTCCTGTGTCCTGATCACCCCTCCCAACTGCGTCTGCTAGGCTTCAAATCTCAAATTCAAAATGAAAAAAACCCACATTTTTCCCAAAACAGCAGAAGGAGAACAATAACATCAGTAATCCCATCATGCTCTGCACAGCATCAGGGGAAAAATGCCCGGACTGATTAATTTGATGGGGTGGAGCTTAGCTTCTGTGCAGCTAACAATGAGGCTTGGGTAAGAAAAACAAAGTTCTGATTCTGTGAAACTGTTAAAGAGACACCAAGCTGTTTCAGTAGATTTTCAGTCTGGAGCTTCACTTTAAGCTGTGCTGCTTTAGCTTGATGAATTAGCATTATACTGCAATGCTATTTGACTTCCAACCTGTTCGTTGATGCTTTATCGCCACAACCCTTTTGACCGATAATCTGTCTGAAATAATTTGGAGGTTGATGATGATGAAACAGGCATTTAGGCGGCAATAAATATTCAGGTGATTTAATTAAAGTGATAGAGTGCAAAAAAGGACAATTTTTTAATGTGCTGCACCTTTATACTGTGACCTCCTGTGTAGAGCACTACAGGGGACAGATTCAGGTGCTAGCAGTAACTTAGTGGTAATTAATTATTTCCTCATGAGTACACTACGGGATCAGATGGTGGTTTTTGTTTGCTTTTAGATACGTTTTAAGTGGCTACATTATAATGAAAACTATTCTGTTCCTCTGATTTTCCATGTTGGTACAAAGCCTCTGTTTATTTGCCTCTCATGTTTGCTTTGCTTGTCTAGGCAGATGTGAAGAACAGAAAGCTGCTCTTGTAGTTGCTATTGTACTGTTCGTGAGAAGCACATAGCTACCTTTCAGTCCTACAGGAAATGGATCTATTCATGTTCTTCTTAGTATTTACTAACAGTTAATAATAGCAATTTTAATACGTACAAATACTGAAACAAGTTTATCACTTGTCTTTTGTATTTGTTTTAAGCAACATTGGGAGATCGCCACCATTCTAAAATAAAATAGATCATGTATGAGATAGTAGTTGAAATAAGTTTCAGGGGCCCAATTTTTTTTCTGAAGGCTTGCACTATGGCCAATCATTTAGGGCCCGTTCTCACCTGAGCGGGAATCGCGCGATTCCCACTCATGGCAAACCGCTAGCGGTTTTGCAAAAACCGCTACACAATGTAGCAAGTGGCAGTGTTCTCACTGCCACAGTTGCGGTTAGCGATAACCGCAACCGCGCTGCATGCAGCGGTTTGCCGGCGATGAGCGTTCCGCGATTAGCGATCGTGATTAGCGTGCAACGCACGCTAATCGCGATCGCTCTAAAACCGCCGCAGTGTCCAGTGATTCTTCTGGGTTACTCGCGGGAAAATCACTCCTGCAAAGGATTATAAGTGTGAACGGGCCCTAAAGGTGGCCATACATCAGGCAATATGGCAGCCAATCAACCATTCAATTATTATAATTGAAGAATCAGATTTAGGGCCTGTACACACTGAAAAACGCAAGCAAAATCGCAAGCGCATGCGTTTTTAAAGTGCCTGTAGTTTTAAAAACGCATGCGCTTTTGCCTGCGTTTTTTGTGCGTTTGCGTTTTTCTTGTAATTGCTGATTGGCTAAAGAATCCTTTGTTTTTTTTCTAGTTTACATTTCAACAGGAATCAGGAGATTGCAGAGTCTTCTGGGATACTGATTTCTGAAAAACGCAGGCAAAAACGCAAGCACATGCGTTTTTAATGCGTTTTTCATGCGCTGCGCTTAAAAAAGCGCAGCAGGCACTGCGATTGCGTTTTTCTAAAAACGCATCGCACCAGTGTGTACAAGTCATCACGATTTTCATTCTTTTTCAAAAGACCTTGCGTTTTTAAAAACGCAAGCGCAGCAGTGTGTACAGGCCCTAAAGGTAGTTATGCCAAGAGCATGCCTGATCAACGATGCTACCAATTTAGGGCTGACATTGGTCATACAGTATGTATGGACATGCTGCAAGATGTCGGGCTGACATGCTGAACACAGGAGCTGCTCCCCCTAAATCTGGATTTAAACAATGATGTTGGCCAGCTTTCCTGCTTGCTACACAGTTTTTTGGCAGTTGGACAGAGCAACTGACATTCACCAAGTGCTTTTAAAAATGAATAAATCCCTGAGAACCCCCCATGAAGAGATGGACTATTCCAAAACCTGTCGCTTCTGTCAGATTTCTACTACGTATTGTAAATGACAGCAACATAGGAGAAAAGTAATTTATGGCTCATTTTACGATGGAAAAAAACGTACCTCTTATTTCTTTATGTTTTAAATTTTACAATTTTTCACCATAGTGCCCCTTTAAGAAGAGTTAAATTGTTAATAAGTAAGGTGAGATAATTCAGCAGAAAAGCTTTGTGAATATGCAATATGTTGGCTCTTGCCCTCTTCATGGCAGGTGTGGGGAGGAGCCACCCACTGATTTTCCAAGACCTGGTTTTCTGCTATGCTCTAGCTGTGTGAGCCGCTGGCATACTTGTTGCTACAAACACCACTAGTTGCTTTAGATAGCGCTGTACATGGCAACTTCTCAGATCTGTAGAAGAATGTGCAGCAAGTGCCCAGTTCAGCCATCCACGTAAATTATTCCTCACTGTGGTTGCAAGGGAGAAAAATTGCAATGTTTTGTCTCTTTTAGAAAATCGGATCTGAATGCAAATTAAAATTCAAATGTCAATTTTAATAACAGAAAAATTACAAAATTACTTGTCTAGAGAATAGATATAAAATGTAAACTATATTATGAAGAAGTTATACATTTTAAAATAAATTCTGTGTAAATGCTTGTCTTTTTTCTTTGCGCAAACATTTAGGAAAGAGCAACTTCCCTCCTTAGGCACTCTTGTAAGAGTTAGTGCCTTATCATTTATGCATGAACCATGTCCCTTGAAGTAAGAACATTTCCCATTACATATGGCCTTTGTCCACTACAAAACCTGTTTTGGGGAACAATTTAAATAATGCAGTGCACTGAATAATTTTGCAAAGGTTACTTAATGTGCTTTTCTAACTGCTTTTCCAGTTTATATTTACAGGGAGTGCAGAATTATTAGGCAAGTGGTATTTTTGAGGAATAATTTTATTATTGAACAACAACCATGTTCTCAATGAACCCAAGAACCTCATTAATATCAAAGCTGAATATTTTTGAAAGTAGTTTTTAGTTTGTTTTTAGTTTTAGCTATTGTAGGGGGATATCTGTGTCTGCAGGTGACTATTACTGTGCATAATTATTAGGCAACTTAACAAAAAACAAATATATACCCATTTCAATTATTTATTTTTACCAGTGA
Source organism: Hyperolius riggenbachi (assembly GCF_040937935.1). NCBI lineage: Eukaryota > Metazoa > Chordata > Amphibia > Anura > Hyperoliidae > Hyperolius > Hyperolius riggenbachi. Next base: position 307,245,251 of record NC_090648.1, read on the forward strand.
AACCAATATAACATCTCAACATTCACAGATATAAATTTCTGACATTCAAAAACAAAACAAAAACAAATCAGTGACCAATATAGCCACTTTTCTTTGCAAGGACACTCAAAAGCCTGCCATCCATGGATTCTGTCAGTGTTTTGATCTGTTCACCATCAACATTGCGTGCAGCAGCAACCACAGCCTCCCAGACACTGTTCAGAGAGGTGTACTGTTTTCCCTCCTTGTAAATCTCACATTTTATGATGGACCACAGGTTCTCAATGGGGTTCAGATCAGGTGAACAAGGAGGCCATGTCATTAGTTTTTCTTCTTTTATACCCTTTCTTGCCAGCCACGTTGTGGAGTACTTGGACGCGTGTGATGGAGCATTGTCCTGCATGAAAATCATGTTTTTCTTGAAGAATGCAGACTTCTTCCTGTACCACTGCTTGAAGAAGGTGTCTTCCAGAAACTGGCAGTAGGACTGGGAGTTGAGCTTGACTTCATCCTCAACCCGAAAAGGCCCCCACAAGCTCATCTTTGATGATACCAGCCCAAACCAGTACTCCACCTCCACCTTGCTAGCGTCTGAGTCGGACTGGAGCTCTCTGCCCTTTACCAATCCAGCCACGGGCCCATCCATCTGGCCCATCAAGACTCACTCTCATTTCATCAGTCCATAAAACCTTACAAAAATCAGTCTTGAGATATTTCTTGGCCCAGGCTTGACATTTCAGCTTGTGTGTCTTGTTCAGTGGTGGTCGTCTTTCAGCCTTTCTTACCTTGGCCATGTCTCTGAGTATTGCACACCTTGTGCTTTTGGGCACTCCAGTGATGTTGCAGCTCTGAAATATGGCCAAACTGGTGACAAGTGGCATCTTGGCAGCTGCACGCTTCACTTTTCTCAGTTCATGGGCAGTTATTTTGCGCCTTGATTTTTCCACACACTTCTTGCGACCCTGTTGACTATTTTGAATGAAACGCTTGATTGTTCGATGATCATGCTTCAGAAGCTTTGCAATTTTAAGAGTGCTGCATCCCTCTGCAAGATATCTCACTATTTTTGACTTTTCTGAGCCTGTCAAGTCCTTCTTTTGACCCATTTTGCCAAAGGAAAGGAAGTTTTCCTAATAATTATGCACACCTATAGGGTGTTGATGTCATTAGACCACACCCCTTCTCATTACAGAGATGCACATCACCTAATTTGCTTAATTGGTAGTAGGCTTTCGAACCTATACAGCTTGGAGTAAGACAACATGCATAAAGAGGATGATGTGGTCAAAATACTCATTTGCCTAATAATTCTGCACTCCCTGTATAACAATTGTATTTTATATAGAAAAGTATGCCATCTAACCCTATATAATGTTGAAATATGACTTGTTTAAATACTTCAAGACCGCCCCACGCCAACGGGCGTGGTCGAGGCGGGAACCCCAGGACCGCCTAATCGGCATCAGGTCCTGGAGCCGGCTACTGAAGGAGATTGCTCGCAGGCTGCACATGCATCTCCTTCTCGGGGTCGGAGTTCCGCCCCATCTTCAGTCTCCAAGCGGCTATTGCCATTCGGGAGACTGTTAGACGGCGTGAACGCCGTCTATTTACACAGTACAGCGCTGCGATCAGCAGCAGCGCTGTACTGGGGACAGCCGTGTGACACGGCTGTCCCCCTGGGGGACAAGAGAGCGATTGGCTCTCATAGGCAGAAGCCTATGATAGGCAGCCAATCGCCAGGATTGGCCGGCTGGGGGGAGGGAGCCGTTTGTGAAAAAAGACAAATAGTAAAAACACACACAAAAACACACATATAAATATTTAAAAAGAAGAATAAATAACTGGGGGGCGATGAAACCCCAGCAACAGAGAGCTCTGTTGGTGGAGGGAAAGGGGGGGGGGGGGGAGGAAATCACTCATGTGCTGTGTTTGCAGCCCTGCAGCTTGGCCTTAAAGCTGCAGTGGCCATTTTAGTAAAAATGAGCCTGGTCTTTACGGGGGTTTACCACTGTGGTCCTCAAGTGGTTAAGGAACAAAATTGGTTAATACTTACCTTAACACTCATGTAGACTCTCAAGACCTGTAATGTCTTCCGCGCATATGTGGGCGTACACACTGCTCGTGATCGCGCTCCTGCTGCCGGGAGAGTTAGAACAGGACTGACAGCATGACCCAGGAGAACACCAGAGCTGCAGTAAGGAACACACAGACTTCTAGGGGCTGGAAAAAGCCCAAGGTAAGTAAAGCTGCATATAGTTGCTTTACTTCGGATGTACTTTAAAGGGGGAGAATTTTCACAATGGTTAATTAAGACCTTATACAAGTTCATATAGAATAGCACTCTGTGCAGCTGTAATGCCTGGCAGATCTCTTGCTTTCTTTAAGTTGAAATGCCCCAATCTATTACCGTGGCTCTGTGCATGGCCCACGTCTTTACCTATAGACAAGCCCCCGCTTGAACAGGACACTGAATATGTCTCCTGACTTTGGTTACACCCAGGTCTTAACGTGCAAAGTATAGCAACTGAGGCCGAGAAAGCCAGAGTATCACCAGAGCAAACAAGACTATGCAACTGGGTGATATTAGGCAGTAGAGCAGAATGCTTTGTGGAGGAGGTTACACAGATCACACCAGGAGCTATAGACAAAGGAGCAATGTTGCTCAGAGCGACAGCAGCTCTGTGCTTTTGATAACTACCACAAATAAACAAGACACAATGGTTGCTCAGGGCGATCGCAGCCCTGAGCTTCTGATAACCGCCACAAATAACAAGACACAATGGTTGCTCAGGGCTATCGCAGCCCTGAGCTTCTGATGTCCAGCACACAAAACAGACAACAGACAGACAAACGGAATGCTTGCCAGCAAACAAGACACATTGGTTGCTCAGGGCAACCGAAGCCCTGAGTCTCTGATGTCCAGCACACTGAGTAACCAAGACAGACAGTAGACAGACAGATGAAATGCTTGTTAGCAAACAAGACACATTGGTTGCTCAGGGCAACCGCAGCCCTGAGTCTCTGATGTCCAACACACTGAGTAACAAAGACAGACAACAGAGAAACAGACTGAATGCTTGCCAATCTAATCGCTGCCCCAGTGATAGCAAATATCCACACTGACAAGGACAAAACAAACAAGTAGGTGCGTAACTAATAGAACCCACAGCTTATAGTTAAGTCCAAAGGAACACGACTTACAGGGACAGACAGACAGAAGGATTGTTTGCCCAGCAATAGCAAACATCCACACTGGAATGGACAAGGCATACAGGTAGTAGCGTAACTAATAGCAACCACTGCTACAGTCACATCCACAGGAACAGAACAAGCAGGAATACTAGCAATCACCAACGTGGTGAAGGCAGTCTCCAAACTATCAGGATGGGTAAGACTTCACTGTACCCTAGCGGGTGCAGTGAACGTCCAGGCAGGCAAGGCAAGAATGCAATACAATAATAACACTTTCACACCATGAACCCAGCAATCAACTATGGCTAAGCTGAACGCTATGCCGGGTGAGGTCTGAGAGGAGAGGCAGGTTTTTCTATGGACATCAGCCAATGAGAGCAGACATGCAAATTCCCATACAGCTGAATGATAATCATGCAATCCTGTGTTAGACTGATTGGAGGTTGCAAGCTGCCTGTGAATGGAAAGGACTCTCATTACAAATGCATATAAGAAATCCACAGCTGTCTGGCTGCAGCAAGCCATAGGTGGATTCATGACAACATCCTGAGCTACTCTGCACTGAAGAGTGATTGCAAATAGCGATGAGACTCATTGAGAATGCAATCAAAACCAAGCAACCAAATGCAGGCAGAGATATCAAAATTGCTCGGTTGCAGCTCTGCTGCAAATGACGGGAGGGATCCTTATAACAGCTCAGAGTTTTTACTGGCTCAACCCCTGCTGCCTGGCTATCTCCTGATTTCGCTGCCCAATCCATAAACCCTTGCTGAGTCACTTTCAATGACGGTAGGGCAGGACTACAGACAAGGAAGTAAGACAGCCAGCTGGACTCAGCACCACGCCTCGTGATTGTGCAGCGCTAACGCACGGGGTTGAGCCCATAGAGACTCTGAGCTGTATTGTAAAATTGCAACATGTGAATGTGCAATCTTAATAAAAGGTACTAGTTTTTATGGTTTTACGCTATGGAGGAATGCGGATCTTTGAGGTGATATTCTAAAGAGGACCTCTGTGCAAATAAGCAGAGGGGAGGAGTTTGTGGCAGGCAGGGGGTGGCACTGTGGACCCATCTTGCAGAGGGTCAAATAAAAAGTGGGAGTGCCCCATCTTGAGGGTGAGTTAGTGGCTGTCACTCACGGAGGCTACTTGCCAACCAACATCTGGATACACAGTCCACTAGAATTCAGTAACAGAAATAAGGACTTCTAGCAGGTACATTATAGAAAAACAGTAGTGTCAAACAAAACATATCTTAGGATGTTTAAAGGGAACCTGTACTGAGTAAAATTATTTAAAACAAACACATGAGGTAACTTCAAATGAACATTAAATAGTTACCTTGCCATCAGTTTCTCTCAGAAGCTCACCATTTTCTTCTGACAATGATCCCTTTCCATTTCTGACAACAGTTTGTCAGAACTGAAATATATCAGTTGCTGTCAGTTATATATCAGTTGCTGTCAGTTATAGTTGAGTGGACAACTGATATGCCCGGTAATGTCCATGTATTCCTATGGCTCAAGTGGACGATGTTACAGTTTAACAGTGTGCTGACCAGAAAGCTGTTATGGGGTAATGGCCATTTTCAAAATGGAGGATGGAGAATTCCCTTGATCACATTGCACATACAGGACGCGGGACAGGAGAAAGACACTGAGGAGTAGACTACACTGGAGGTAAGTGTGACTTGCGTATGCTTATTTTGACTTTTAATTTTCAGTTCAGGCTTTCTTCAATGTATTATTTTTTAAGATTAGCTCTGCTCTAAGGAAAACTTTTTGCCAGAATTTGTGTTAAACGGGAAAGTTTTCTAGTTAGATGACCACAAATTATGCATCCAAATTGATCAGGTTTAAAACAATCTTGGGTGATTATTATTTTTCCGGTATCTAGTTTAGGAATCTTTCCATGCTCCTTTTATATAAGTATTTAGAGCAAAAACTATTTTTCTATTTCATTTACATAGTTTCAGGAACCAATAGAAGTACAATATAATGTGTAAAGTTGAACATGAAGTTGCTGAAGAGCCTCTTCCTTATGGATCTCATCACTAGATCCCTGGAGATAGATTGCTATCTGTAAACATGGCGCAGTCAGACAACTTCACAGCAGAAAAAGGATATCCTTAGATTCCTACAAAAGCTTCCTTCTATCTATGGCACCACATAAAATAGGAAATTTGGCAACAGCATTCGATTGCTCAGTTGAACACATTTCAGTTTACTGCAGACAATCCTCATAATACAAGCCAGAACATTTTAATCAGTGTTTCAAAATTTGTTAATTTGCCGAGAAAATATTTGTTCTTCTAAATCCAAACAGGATAAATAACCTAAGTATTTTATCTGTAAAACCCGAATCACAAACTTGGCCACCCACTCTTGTACGAGGAACACCGTCTTTCTCGTGTCGCTTTGGACAGCTTCATGCTATTTCCTTGTGACTCACTGGCTCATTCACAGTTGGGCCATGTTTTTATTTTGTTTCAAGCCAAAATTTATGATTCACTCTGTCATCTGTCATGGCAATTACTAGCGGAGGGGTTTTCAATGGCTTGATTATTATACTTTAATCAAGTAAATTTTGTGGGTTCTGCTAAAAGTTGACTGTATAATTTGCTGTCTTAACCATCAGACCAGCTGCACGCATGCTGTGAGCACATCTAGGAAATATGTTGTGGAATTATTTCAGGCCACATTAAGAAACTGCAGGCAGGTGCATGATTTCACCAAGCATAATTTACATTTATTTTTAGCAGTTAATACATTTTTTTTAAAGGTATGCGAAAACACATACAGGAGAAGTTGGACTGTGAAAGTCCAATTGCTGCTGCACAAGTTCTGCACAAATAATTCTGGGATTACTCTCACTGCAGAGATTGCGGCACGTTTGCGATTATCGCCGATTGCAAACGCACTACATGCTGCATTTTCCCAGCGATTGTGAATTTCAGTCACTGGAGTGGATTGTGGAATAGCGCAATGCAAAATCGTAATCGCTAGCTGATTGCGATCCCGATTTTGCATTCCTGAGTGCGAAAGGTGAGCTCTGAAGGTTTTTCTTTATCCTATGCTAATTTTCTATTGCACAGGTTTGTGGCAAGTTTCCTTTACAACTTAAAATAATTCTTTTGTATTAATCTAATTTCTGTTTGTTGAAAATATATGGTATCATGTTATATGTAAAATATTTTATCCCAATGTTATTAATTACTGGTTATGAGAGTACAATATGGGTCTTAAAGAAGCTCTGACTGTCCACAAACTGTATTGAATGAATTACTGTTCATTGGATACATTTCTGGTTCAAAATACTTCAGTAACCAACTAATCATACAAAATTGCCATTGTTATTTCACATGATAAATTACTTTCCTGTATTTATCTTAAACTAATGGCTTTATCACTGTTGCTGCTACAGAAGAGTAAGTTAGAAAATAATGGATATCTCTTCGGATTTTGACACAGTGGCGCATCATCTGCTTCTCCAAATTCTCTCTGGGCATCCAGGGTCTTACTCTCTCCTGGCTTTCCCATTAGCTCTCAGATATGACCTTTGAAGTTAAACCCTCCAGAACGACCTCCTCTTCGCATCCCCCTCTCTTTTTGGGGTACCCAAAGGTTTGTTCCTCAGACCCATTCTCTTCCCCATCTCTACTTATGGTCTTGGACAACTTATCAGCTCTTTTGGTTTTCAGTGTAACATATGCTGATGACGCATTTAAATCTATTGCTCGGTTCCTGACTATGTTAGCAGCTCACGTCCCTGACTGCCTTAATGCTATCTCCTCCTTCATGTTTATCCTGCACTGAGCAAGTGGTAAGGTTGCATACCTACCACATCAGCTACACGGGTGCTGTCACAAATGGCACTGCTCAGGGGCAGGTGGAGATGTGTCTGGATCACACAGACAAGCAGGTGTGACTGGACTTTGGGTAGGCATCTCTTACTGCACTTAAGAGGAGAAAAGGCTTCATATTATGCATGCTTACCTCCTTTTTACTATGTTACCTTGCCTCACAACATTGCTCTAATTATTATGGCTATATCTAACTGCCAGAACTGGCATAACTCTATATCTTTCTCCTTTTACAGTAGGTTTCCATCACACACTGCTTGGTCGGGGCACTGCTCAGGGGCAGGTAGAGGTGTGGCCACACAGACAAGCAGGTGTGAATGGACTTCCAAACCAGGAAGTCCAAACAAACAAGCCTCTATTACAACATTAAAGAAGAGGTAAAGGCGGCCACTAACGATCCAATTTCTAGCGGAAAATTGGTTGAGCGATCAGATAATTCTGATGATCCTGATTCCTGACTTGTCTTGTTTTTACATAGATGCAGTAATTTAATAAAATTAACAGTGTCACTGAATGATTACCATTAAAACATGCATGGCCAGTATTTGTAAACCAGGTTTATTAGCTGTAAAGATAAGGACTAATATCTTGGAAACTCATTCCTTCCAAATAACAGAAATTCTGTGCTGACCTACAATTTTTAGTTGTACTGGTGTAGATATGTCCTAAAGCATCCGCAGAGTGTGACATTTGACAAAAATGACAAAAACCATCAACATTAGCAGGCTTGACTGATGGTGATGCTGTCAGACAGGTTTACATTGACATATACTGTACTTACAGGAATTGCCTCTTCATACTTGAAAAAAGTTGTACAAGTGCTAGATAGATTTATAGAATAGAACAATGCACCGTGCTAGATTTTTAAGTATAGCTATGTATAAATATATAAGCAGAGACCTATGAAATCCATTGGGATGTCTTCATGGTCTGATACCAGGGCACAAAACACTTCTCTTTTAATAAACATTCGCAGCACAGCAATCTACAGTGACATACTTAAAGAGTAACTTTATCCCAGGATTGAACTACATCCCAATCAGTAGGCAAGACACCTATTCCCATGAGAAATCTTTACATTTTCTCAAATAGATTGTCAAGGACATCTGTATGGCTAATATTGTGGTGAAACCCCTCCCACATGATGTCAGGGCCATGACAGTTTCCTGTCTGTGAAACTTGTTGCATTGTGGGAAATAATGGCCGTTTTCAAGTGCCAAGCATGCAGCATTTCCCTCTGTGCATAGAACTCTCAGTAAACAAACATTCTACAGAGATCACCAGGCACAACTAAAGATGTCGCCACTAATGATACATTTCAGAATGTAAATTGGGGTGACAAAAGATTTTGCAATGCACAAACACTGACTAAATAAATTGTAAGTGAATACTGTAAAAAAAATAAGCCATTTTATTCATTACGTTATTTTCACTACAGTTTCTCTTTAAATGCCACAATTCCAGAAACAAGCTAAAATATAAAACTTATAAGAGTAAATCTTTTCATGGCTAAACTAGTGCTTCCACTTAAATTATACTGGAAAGTATCTATCACTGAGTTACAGTGTTAAAATGCATAAAGCGTGGCTGGGCATAAAAATATCTTCTTATGAATCATACCTTATGCAAGGGTTCACAACTGCTCATCATGCACATCCAATATGTTTCACCCACCTGTTATGTCTTCTAGTATAATCATGGAATATAATATGCACCATGTTCCCATGTGTCCCTATGTTTCTAGGATACCCCTTGGTTTTAGCATAATGCAGAGGAATTCTCAGAGCTCAGTACTTAAGATAGGCTATAATGAAATGCAGGGCCGGATTTAGCATAAGGCACTGTAGGCACGTGCCTACAGGCGCCTGATGATGGAAAGGCGGCTACTCCTCTCCCCAAATGCCTCCCTCTTGCCTTACCTATGCAGTCTTGAACAGAGTGTAAATGAGAGGTTACTCACCTGGGTCTTCACTGACCAGATCTCCCCTCAGTCAGGGGCACCTCTGGCCACCTAATACTAAGGGGCACCCATAGCTATCTATGACGGGTAAGGAAGAAGTGACAGCTGGGCCAGCCAGCACACTTGCGGCGCCATTTGGCGGGGGTTTGTAGGTTCATAGAGGGTGAAGTCTAGGGTACCAGGACATCTGTGCCTATAGGCTCCTGTGATGTAAATCCGAGCCTGATCAAATGAAATGTGGCTTGGGGTGGCTGAGGCTGTTGAGGCCTCTTCCTGTTACTTCATAAACACTTATGGTTGACTTTGACCTTTACAAAGAAAAAAACTATGTCAGTAATGCACAGCTATACTGTGCTCTCCTTACCAGTCATGTAAAGGCACAGGAGTTGACTATAGTGTCCATTCATCTGCTAATATTGTTTTATCCATGTTTTTGTGATTTTATCCATGTTTTTGTGATTGAAGACAGATTGGTATAAAGTATTAAATCTTCAGGTTGTGATTGGTGTCACTTCACCACTGCCATCCGAACTGTTTACACTACTTGAGAGCAGTAGATCCTGTCGTCTTGTGTGCAGGATGAGCTAAGTTTGGCACCTCCGTGTCCCAAGCGACGACTGTTTGATTGTAGAAAAGCGTTTAGCATCAGCTAAGTGAGACGCCAACAGAAGCCCATGTGAACCAGCCCTTAGCTACCTAAAGATGCCAATGGGCGTGACCGCGGCGGCAGCCCCAGGACCGCCTAACGACAATTGGCGTCAAGTCCTGTGGCCGGCTACTGCAGGAGATCGGGCACAGGCTGCGCGTGCATCTCCTGCTTAGGAGGCGGAGCTCCGCCCTGCCTTCAGTCTCCGAATGACGATCACTGCTCTGGAGACTGTTAGACGGGCGAAACCACCGTCTAATAGGGCTGTACAGTGCTGCGATATGCATCAGGGCTGTACTGGGGACAGCCGTGTGACACGGCTGTCCCCCTGGGACACTACAGAATGATCGGCTCTCATAGGCAGAAGCCTATGACAGCTGATCGGCCGGACCGGCTAGCTGGGGGGAGGGAGGGATTTTAGAAAAAATAAAATAAATAAATAGCAAAATGTATTACTAAAAAAATAATGTAAATATTTGTAGTAAAAAAATAAACACTGTGGGGGGATCAGACCCCACCAACAGGAAGCTCTGTTGGTGGGGAGAAGGGGGGGGGGAATCACTTGTGTGCTGAGTTGTGCGACCCTGCAGGTATGCCTTAAAACTGCAATGGTCAATTAAGTAAAAAATGGCCTGATCTTTAGGGGGGTTTAAAGTGGATCTGAGATGAACTTTTATTCATTGCATAATTGTGTTCCTTAGATATAGTTTATAGGGCATTCCTCAAGCTAAATACTTTTTTGTTTTGTACTGGAGACTGTTGTATAGTTTATAGGGAATACTTCAATTCCCTATAAACTATACAAGCCTCGCTCACAGCTTCTCCAAAATGCCAAGGCACTCAGAACCATGTAGCAAGGGCTTATGGGAGCTCAGTCTAGGCAGGAGGAGGAGGTTACTAGCCAGAGATTTCAGAGGCAGGAGGGAGTGGGGAGTGAATTTTTCACAGGCTGAGGGGTGGAGATGCAGTTGCAGATTACCTGTGTAATGATGACAAACAGAAAATGGCCGTTCTCATTGTATCTCAGGAATAAATCATCATAAACTATTGAAGCTGTATGCAGACAGATTTGCTGTGTAAACTATCTAAACTTTAGATAAGATATATAGACAAGTTACTTGTTATAGTTAGTTTTTCAGCTCGGATCCGCTACAACACTGCAGTCCTCAAGAAGTGAAAGTAAACCTGTAAGATAGAAAAGTTTCCCTAAGGGCTGGTTCACACTACAAGAACTTTTTGAGTGCTAGTGATTTTGAGAAACTCTTGCTAAAGCAATACTATGGGGATTTTTATAAAATCACATCACTCAAATGAGAACACACACATAGCATTACATTAGCATGAGCTTTTAAAATCTCAAGCACTTAGAAAAAACTCTTGCAGTGTGACCCTGCCCTAAGGGGTACTCACCTTGGGAGGGGGGAATCTCTGTATCCTAAAGAGACTTGCCCCATTCTCCTCCACAGTCTTGTTCAATTGATGGGACCTCAAGAGTGGCCTCCCTCCGTATGCGCACTAACTCAATCCCCAACGCGCTCCAGCGGAAATAGCCGAGTCTGATCGAGTCCATACTAATGCGCAGGCAGCTTGCTTATTTCCGAAGAAAGCCGAGTAGTACCGAGCTACCATACATGCTCAAGGCGGTGACAAGCAGACTTTCGGGAGTCCCACTGCTGAAACGAGACGGTGGAGGAAAATGGGGAAAGCCTCTTTAGGATCGAGACGCTTCCCCTTCCTGAGGTGAGAACTCCATGGGGCACTTGCCTTTGCTACAGGTACACTTTAACTTTCTTATCTAGGCAAAAGTATACATTTTAAAACTAGTTTTCTGAATTTTCATATGTATAAATATATCTCAGAAATTTAGCACATAACAGTATGTCATTTGTCATGGAAATTGATAGTGGTTTGTTGTCTTATACTATTATGTAACGCTAGATTAATTTTAGAGGTCATTTGCTTATATTGTTGCTAAATAAAAGTACTTTTATAAGTGCAGTAAAACCTCTGCATGGTAGGTTTAAACTTTTAATCTCAGATATGTTTGATGCAGCATGATTACAGTTTTTATGCTGTTCCTTTGACAAATTTGATATTCCACTTACCGGAAATATACCGGTCTCTGTCCCTCTCAGTTTGCAGCCAGCTTTTCTAAAAATGTATGTAAGCATGTTTCTATCTGGAAATCTGTACTGGGAATCTGTATTATGTGTTGCAGCATAGACAGCTAGATGATAGGGATTCTGTTACCTCTGCAGCGGGGAGCGGCACGGCCCCCGCTCCCGACGTCACGGCGGATCCCGCCGCGTCCTCTCGCTCATCTCTTTCCGGCAGAGCGGGTCTCTCCAGGGTGCTTCAGGACAGGATAGCGCACGCGCGTACCCGGAGACAGGACCTTTATGCATTAAGGAGGCGGGTCAGCTGACCGGCCGGTCAGCTGACAGTTGTGGACTGACTCTTGCCACTGATTGGCTGAGATCAGCTGGGCGGAACCATCAGTATGATCATTTGTATTTAAGCCCTGGGCTGTCAGTGGCTCGGGGTCTGCTGTTGCTGAAACTTTGCAGTGAAAGCTCTAAGACCTTAGTCAGATCCGTGTGTGCTTGATACGGCAGGACCCCGGGGATTCACATTTAGACTAGGAAAATCATATTATTGTATATTTATTTATGTGTATGATTCTTTGCTTGAACCTCTGATTCCTCTCTCTACCTCTCGATTCTGTACTTTGCCAATCTGATCTGCTGCCGACCTCGGCCCGACCTCCACTCTGATTTAAAGGGAACCTGTACTGAGTAAAATTATTTAAAATAAACACATGAGTTAACTTCAACAGAACATTACATAGTTACCTTGCCATCAGTTCCTCTCAGAAGCTCACCATTTTCTTCTGACAATGATCCCTTCCAGTTCTGACAACATTTTGTCAGAACTGAAATATATCAGTTGCTGTCAGTTATATATCAGTTGCTGTCAGTTACAGCTGAGAGGAGAGCTGATGTGTCCATGTTTCTCTGTGGCTCAAGTGGGCGATGTTACAGTTTAACTGTGTGCTGACCAGAAAGCTGTTATGGTGTAATGGCCATTTTCAAAATGGAGGATGGAGAATTCCATTGATCACAGTGGACAAACAGGATGCAAGGGAGGAAAAAGAGGTTGAGGAGTAGACTACACAGGAGGTAAGTATGACTTGTGTATGCTTATTTTGACCATTAATTTTCAGTTCAGGTTTTCTTTAAGCCTTCCGATTCTGTACCTTTGCTCATCTGATCTGTTACCGACCTCGGCCTGTTTACTGACTACGTATTTGCCTGACGATATTGTACCGCTACCTGACCGATCTGTTAACGACATTGCCTGTACGACCACTCTATCCTGTGATAAGTCCCTACAGCCAAGGGCTATTACATAGGAGTACTCCTGTGTTTATTACTGTGCACCATAACCACGTGTGATCACACTCTGAATAAAATACTGACTACTGAACTGATAGAGCTTGTTCTGATCATCAGATACGCCACTGATCATTACACTAGAGTAGTGAGAGCTGCAAAAACAAAGCAGAAGGTTTTGTTAGTTATTTTCCACAGCTCTACTAACTGAGTGACTCTGTCAACTTGGAAGAGTCTATGTTGCTGCCAGAATGTGTTAAAAAAGGATGGAGAAGCAATGGAGGGACTGGGTGATGTTCACAATAAACTGGCATTAATCATAGCAATGTATATGCAATCTTTTGTATGAACAGGTTCTTGAAGCTACCCCCTATATATGCCTAACACTAACCCCCCCCTACCTACTCATAACCTTAACATTTCCCCTATAAACCCCTAACACTAACCTTCCCACCTTCTCCTAATGCTAACCTCTCCCCTTCATGTGCCTAACCTTCCCCTATACAGTATATGTCTAACAGTAACCTCCCCACCTATTCTTAACCCTAATCTTACCCCTATATATGCATAACACTAAATGTCCCCTAACTGTGCTTAACAGTAACCTATCATACAACTCTAACACTCTATCATACAAAGCTCTACACAAGTTGTGACCTTCATACATTTTCTCATTAATCTTTAGATATCATCCCACCCAATACCTTCGCTCCTCCCAGGAGACCCTTTTGTCCTCTAGCTTGGTCACCTCTTCTCACTCCCGCATCTCATGAGCGTCCCCTCTCCTTTGGAACTTTCTACCACAACCTTCCATCATGCTCTGAGCCTGGAAACCTTCAACTGTATTCTCAAAACTCACCTTTTCAGGCAAGCCTATCATTTGTTGTGGGTCGCAATGGAGGCTCATGGATTTATCTGTGAACTCTTGTGTCTCTTTCCCTGTTATTTCCCCGCCACTACCCTCTTAGATTGTAAGCTTGCAAAGGCAGGGACTTCCTCCTAGTGTTTTTTATATTTCTGTAATTTATCACATGAACTTGTACCTATTTAATGATATCTCAAACCACACATTAGCTATGTATGCATTTGTATTTGTATTGCTGGATGTCATGATCATACAGTGTCTTGAACTTCACAGCGTACAGCGTTACAGAAGATGTTGGTGCTATATAAATAAGATAAAAAAATACCCTACCCTTCCTGCTTCTAGCCATGACCTTCCCCCTATATGCCTAACTCTAACCTCCCCCCACCTACTCCTAACTCATGGAGAAGCATGTGATTTGTTTAATCAGCTGATAGATTTGCAAAGCTCTGATTTGCTGTGACCGCATCCTGCATTAGCACATGATCATGACTAGCCAATCAGAAACGTACGTATCTATCACGTATCTATCACGTAACCAAACTGATCATACACTTCTCCATACATTCTCCTAGACATGACCATCACTACTTCTAACCCTAACCTTCCCCTACACATGTCTAACACTAGTCTCTCCCCACCTACCCCACCTACCAATAAGACTCACTGCGAATACGCAATCGAATGCAAGCAGACAAGCCAGAACTGCCCAGTTGCAGCTCCACTGCAAGCAACAGAACATGCTACAGGAGAGATCCTAACACAAGCACAGCTGCCATCATTGATGGCCAGAAATGACTGTAAATTCCAATATAGCCATCATGGGCCGTATGCACAGTGCAGGTCCAGGTTTTGCTTACAAAATGCCGGTGTTTGGCAATCCTGTGTTTACTTTTGTTTAATGAATTACCCTCTGTGCTTGTTAAACAATAACTCTACAGTGTGGTTGTTAAACAATGGAAACAGTTTTACATTGCTAGTCAGATTAACCATCCATGTACTCACATGTCTTCTTGGTTTTTATAGCCATCCTTTTTTATCATTAATGTACCCCAAATGCAGTACAGACTTTATCTTTCATATTTTTAGTGTAGAAATCATGTAACTCGTAGGAATGATAAATTACTCTAATTTGCCTCCCACCAGTTTGTAACGCAATAAATAAACTTGGGAGAGAATAGAAGTTGGTATATTTGACTCATTAACATAATTAAACAACAGATAAATATTAGCACTCAGAATACATTTATCTAGTAAATCTATGGCACTGTCTGGTGCTGAGCTAGAATAAATCAAATAGATAATTGTACATTTGTACTTGTAATATGCATCAAATCCTGTGAACATTGGATCCAAATTGTGATGGAATTTTAAACAAATACAGGCACATCTATAAGGACTAGTCTAGGGCACTTACAATTTTCATGCCTTGGAGGAGATTTAAAGTTATCATTACCTATTCTAAAAATGTAAAAATCAATCTGCACAATATGGTGCTTGCTGCAAAGCCGGGCAAACATGGTGCTGCTGTAAGTGGAAATTCTAATAGCCATGATTGCTGCCTGGGGCAGTGCAGAAAATATTGATGGATAGGGTTATTTAGTTACATAGTTAGTTTGGCTGAAAAAAGACATTCGTCCATCATGTCCAACCAGAAAAATAAATAAATAAAATAATAAATAAAAAAAATAAATAAAACACCATCCTGAACCTGCACATATCCCAGTTGATCCAGCAGAAGGCGAAAAACCTTACAAGGCCTGAGCCAATTAACTATAAAAGGGAAAAATTCATTCCTGACACCAGATGGCAGTCAGATAAATCCCTGGATCAACTTTTCCTTGAATCACCTAAATTACGTAATATTCCTTGAATGACCTAAATATTATAGCCATGGATGCCCTTCAGTGCAAGGAAAGCATCCAAGCCCTCTTTAAATGCAGATATTGAGTTTGGCATAAGTAATTCCTGAGGTAAGATGGCAAAAACCTTTTTCATCAACACGCAAATCATGTCCTCCCTACAACCCTAGGGACAAAAAGCTAATCTGCCATGCTTTTGTATTGCCCCATGATGTTAATCAGGTCACATCTCAGTCCCCTTTTTATCCAAGCTAAATAAGTTTCTTGATTTATAGACCCAAGCAAACTTGTCAGAGTTTTCAATTCTTTTTTTGGGGGGGGGGGAACTGTGGAAAAATGTAACGTGTGATTGTACTTTTTGAACTGAAAAGCAATATACAAAATTGTATGGCGTGTGGCTACCTAAAGACTGATTAGATGAGATCTAGCAGGTTAGGAGCAAGGCCCAGGTCAATTGAAACAAGTTGGGAGGATATGATCACTCAGCAAGAAAGGCATATATCCGGGTCATTGATTGCTCTGCACACTTCCTACCAGGCCATGACATTCCCATAGAAAGCACTTCTCTTTGCTAAATATATGTTCAGCAGTGTCCTGTATTGTTAAAAGCAACAATAAAATAATAATAAAAACTTAAAAAGACACTTCTGGAATGCAGAAATATGATCATAATTCATTCTTTATGGGTTTTAATGTTATGTTTGTTACATCTTTACTATTAAATCAAACTGTTGGTCGTATCTGGAACTTAGCATATTTAAACTCTGTCATTCTTTCACTTTCTCGCTTTTTGATGCTCTCTGAGTTTCTGCCCTCATAACAGATATCAGTGATATTATCTTGGTGCCTTGAATAAGTGCAGATGTTCATAGTCATTATGGCTTTCGAAAAGTCTTCTTGTGCTTGATGAATATTATGAATTTTTCTCTCAATAATAAAACAAAGGAAATTAGCTACTTTGAAAACATTTGAAAAGTGTATACATCTGTCCTATTCATAGTGCTTCTAAGAAACAAGACTTTTTTTTTGTTTGGGTCAGAACAAGAGCCTGGAATAACTTGAATTAATCAGCACATCTAAATTCTTTTTTACTTTTTTTGTTTGAACCAAGAGATTTCAGATTAGTACACCACTTATAAGCATGCTGCCCTTAGGAGTTATTGGGATTTAAGAGATTGAGGCGCCATGAGCTTTGTCATTGCGTCTCTGAGACATGAACGCTGAGTCACAGAGAATGATTAACCTCCGAAGAATGAGATCTAACCTTTCTTTATCTTAACCACTTGAGGACCCACCCTTTACCCCCCCCTTAAGGACCAGCGCTGGTTTGATTGATCTGTGCTGGGTGGGCTCTGCAGCCCCCAGCACAGATCAGGGTGCAGGCAGGGAGATCAGATTGCCCCCCTTTTTTCCCCCCTATGGGGATGATGTGCTGGGGGGGTCTGATCTCTCCTGCCTGCTGTGGGTGGCGGGGGGGGGCACCTCAAAGCCCCCCTCCGCGGCGAAATTCCCCCCTCCCTCTCCTACCTGCTGCCTCCCCCGGTGATCAGGGCTGCACAGGACGGCTATCCGTCCTGTGCAGCCAGTGACAGGACGTCCCCTGTCACATGGCGGCGATCCCCGGCCGCTGATTGGCCGGGGATCGCCGATCTGCCTTACGGCGCTGCTGCGCAGCAGCGCCGTACAAATGAAAACAAAGCGGATTATTTCCGCTTGTGTTTACATCTAGCCTGCGAGCCGCCATCGGCGGCCCGCAGGCTATTCACGGAGCCCCCTGCCGTGATTTGACAGGAAGCAGCCGCTCGTACGAGCGGCTGCTTCCTGATTAATTAGGCTGCAGCTGGCGACGCAGTACTGCGTCGCTGGTCCTGCAGCTGCCACTTTGCCGACGCACGTTATGAGTGTGCGGTCGGCAAGTGGTTAAAATGAAGGTGAGATTTGATAGTCTCCCCAGAGTGTATTCCGCCGCCATGGAATTTTCTCGTATAAAGCATATGCTAGAATTTAGTTTATCTGTTCGATAATCTTTTACTACAACCTAAGACACTTATATCTAGATAACAGTATTTTGATTGATGGATTTTTTTTATGTACAGTAATTAAGTTGTATTTCATATCCTCATAACAATTATGGAGTCTCCATATTGTGTAGTAACCCTTTTAGAATTGAACATTTCCAAGTATAATTATCGCCTTCTTAAAATGGCATTTGCCATTTTCCAGGAATGGTGTGAGAAGCAATGCCCATAAGCATGACTTCAGAGCAGTGGGCGGAACATGTAAATCATTCCGTTATGTCCTATTGAGCCAGGCTTTCATCCAGAACCTCTGGTTTATAGCATACTTACAGTTTATTAATTTTCCATTATAATCTAATTTCCATAAGCAATCAGCATTCAGCAAAGAACAGGTGGGCTATTTATAGTGTAGTAGAATAAAGATTTACACTCCAGTATAGCCATTCATGCTACAGTAAAACAATCCTTTTAAGAAATATTCACAAAATAGCCTCTTAGGACTAAATTCAATGTCTCTAGTTTGATTCTCCATAAAATCAAGATATTGTTTCTAAGCCAAATCACAAATAATGATCATAATACATATAATTTAGCTTGTGTAACGATTGTGGAACTTTCTCCGTGATCAGCGCACAACGCGTGCGCTGACACGGCGGAAATCCTCCACAAGCGTGTAATTGCAGGCACCCAGCAAAAGGTGCTACACACCCGTAGAGGGAAATTCCTGTCGGCAGATGGCGCTGGGGAGTGCAGAGGAACCAATCCTCTGTACCTCCACAAATGCCAGACAGGAATTGTACGAAGCGCAGAACGCAATCGCAAGAGAAACGATTGCGAATGAGAACGAGCAAAGGGACAGATTGTATGTGTGTGCGCCAATCTAGTCGCCACCCCGCGACCGCGCACACACAACAGCAGATACGAAACAGAAACGCAACCGCAAGAAAGGCGATTGCCAGAAGTGACACAAGACAGATCAGAACAGAATACGAGGATAGCAAAGGCACAGCAAATCATACAATGAGGAGATGCGGAAAATAACAAACGCTAGCTAACCGCGAACACCGCACTCATTCGCAACAGTGCACGTGGTTATGCGCGGTCTCCACGTGATAAGCACAATAGAGACAAGCACGCCTAACTAACCATCGACAGACAAACATGAAACAGAGGACGCGAACGCTTGCTTAGCAGTTACCTCACCGAGCCTCCAGCAAGCGGTCGTAGCAGACAAGACAGACACATGAAAACAGGGACAAGCGAGAGATAGGATCCACAGCACTAGCGAAAAGTGGCTAGCGCGATCCAGGTACAGAGTAGCAGAACAGAAGGATCCACAGCACTAGCGGAAAGTGGCTAGCGCGATCCCAGGAGACAGAACAGAAGGATCCACAGCGCTAGCGAAAGTGGCTAGCGCGATCCAGGTACAGAGTAGCAGAACAGAAGGATCCACAGCACTAGCGGAAAGTGGCTAGCGCGATCCAAGGAGACAGAACAGAAGGATCCACAGCGCTAGCGCAAAGTGGCTAGCGCGATCCAAGAAGACAGAACAGAAGGATCTACAGCGCTAGCGCAAGATGCTAGCGCGATCCAAGTGAGACAGATCAGAAGAGATAGCTGGTAGCAACCGCTGTACCAGCTATACACCAAGAACAGAGATCAGAACCATTTCCTGTCGACCACCGCTGGGACAGGACAATAGCAACAGAACAAACAAACAGATAAGCAATCCTAACTGCACTAAGGAAACCTGCCTAGTGCAGTTTTCCAGGAATTACTCTAAGCTGATCTTCAAACAGAGAGTAAGGCTGACACTCCCGACAGGAGTGTTACACAGGACTAAATCCTTATGACCAGCCAAGCATTGTGGGAAAGACATAGTACTTATAGTACACGCCTCCAATGAATGTGGCCAGGCAATTTGCATGACAACGTATGCAAATTCCTCTGCAAGCACAAGCTGCAAAACTGACAGAAGCTCTTCTTTCCAGAGTCCTGCAGCATGCAAACCCAAACAATGGTCAAAAAACTGCCTGCCTGCACAGGCAGCCGAGCAGATCATCACAGCTTGGACACAATTGCTTGTTGTTTATGGAAAATCATACTATAGACATCAGAATGTAGTCCTTTAAGAGGCTATTTTGTGAAAATGTAATAAAAAGATTTTTTTAATAAGGCATGAAAATCACTTTATGGGTGTATGTCTTTATTCTACTACCCTATAAATAGCCCACCTGTTCTTTACAGATTATGTTTGTTCTTTATTGGAATATTAGTGTAATACCATTGTTTATGTATCGCTTGATATAATCTAACATACAGGCCGTTGTTTCAGGCTTATTTGGCCATCATCAGTGTAAGGTATGCATTGGATATGACTCTCTGGATGGGACTTGTGCAACTGATTTTTCAGGGAGCCCACTTAAAGTGTTCCTGAGACGAGAAGCACCTCAGGTACCATACTTACCTGGGGCTTCCTTAAGCCTCCTTAAGGCCGCTCATCCCTTGCTGTCTTTGTAGGTAGCTCTTGTCACCAGCAATTCAGCCCGAAAGCCTGGCCAAGTCACGCTTCACTGCACATGCATGGCCGGGGCCAGGCACACTCCCCCATTGTGCTCCCGTCCCTGGGAGCGTTCTGCGCCTGTGCAGTAATACAAGCGTGACTTGGCCAGGCTTTAAGGCAACATTGCAGGTGACAGAAGTCACCCGCAGAGACAGTGAGAGACGAACGGCCATGAAGGGAACGTGAACTAAGTCGAATTATTTAAAATAAGCACATGTGCCTGCAAATAAATATTGCATACTTACCTCGCCGTCCGTTCCCCTCAGAAGCTCATCATTTTCTTCTTACAATGATTCCTTACAGTTCTGACAACATTTTGTCAGAACTGAAATATGTCAGTTGCTGGCAGTTATATATCAGTTGCTGTCAGTTATAACTGAAAGGACAACTGATAAGCAAAATAATTTCCATGTTTCCCTGTGGCTCAAGTGGGTGATATTATCGTTTAACAGTTTGCTGACCAGGAAACTGTTATAGGGTAATGGCCCTTTTCGAAATGGAGGACGGAGAATACCATCGATCACAGTGGACAAACAGGGCGCAGGAGAGGAAAAAGAGATTGATGTGTAGACTACATGGGAGGTAAGTGTGACGTGTGTATGTTTATTTTGACTTTTCATTTTCAGTTCAAGTTTTCTTTAAGAGGGCTTACAGAGAGTCTGAAGCCTCCAAAAATACTGTTTTTACTTGACAGTCCTCTTTAGCATTAATGCCATAGCTGAAATGCCGCAACCCCGTGCTGAATGTTCAATTAATACCCCCGAAATCCTGGGGCAAAATTCCATGACTTTCCAGGTCGTGGATGTTGCTGCCCGGGGGAAGGCAGAGCTTTGCGCTGTAGCTCTGCCTCCAGTCGCGTCAATCTCCACGGATCTCTGCCCCTCTCAGTGAAAGAAGACTGAGAGGGGTGGGAGGAGGTAGAGATCCATGCAGATTAACACGAGTAGAGGAAGTGCCCCGAGTATCTCGGGGGTAATAATTGAGCGTTCAACCTCGGGGATGCAGTGTTTCAGCTATGGCATTAATGCTGAAGAGGACTGTCAAGTAAAAACAGGTATTTTTGGAAGCTTCAGACAGGGGTCACAGTTGTCTTTCAGTTTCTACACTTTTCAGAAAACTGAAAGACAAGTGTGACCTCTACCTTACAGCAGCTAATGTAATTTATAGAGAAAACTGACAAATTGCGCAAGATGTCAGTTTTTTTTCTGCGCGCGAAATCTGCATTCAAGTGTGACCTAGCTCATTGATTAACATGAGTTCTCAGTTGAAAACAGTTTTTCTGTGCAGAAAACGCGCACAAAAGCTGCCAAGTGTGACCCCTGCCTCAGACTCTCTTTAAGGAAGCCCCAGGTAAGTAGTATGGTACCTGAGAGGCTTCTCATCTCAGGTTAACGTTAAGTTGTACAGGACTAGAACCACATACTAGATTTTTTAAAACATTTTTTTGTAGTCAGCCTACAATAAACCAAAAGTCCTGTACCTCCAAAGGATCTGCAAAGTACAGTATTGAAAAGTATTTTGTATGCTGCATAGAAGCTATATTCTCTTTGATAAAGGGAACCCTGTGTGGACCTCAAACAATTGTTGGTAAAATTATGGATTCATGATCTTGAAATAAAGCATAGATCATTGAATTGAAGGCAGGGGCATAGCAATAGGGGTTGCAGAGGTAGACACCGCATCGGGACCCTTGGGCCAGAGGGGCCCCTAAGGGCCCTTCCACCACTACAGTATTAGCTCCCTATTGGTTCTGTGCTCATAATAATGACTTCTATAGATACTTTGAATAGCGGTAATCATTAACAAACTGGTCCCCATCCCCTTCTTGCACCTCTGACACTGTAGTTGTCATTGGCAGGTTTTGGTGCGCCATATCAATTGCTATGTATAGAGTGCTTGGGGGGCCCCATTGTAAAACTTGCATTGGGGCCCACAGCTCCTTAGCTACGCCACTGATTGAAGGGATGCTGGCTATTATTAACCTTTTCTGCTTTAACACTTGGATGAATTCCAGCATCCTATAGCTAAGCAACCACTCATCCCAGGAGTGTGTACAATATCCTAACAATCACCTTTAGACTCCTCCCTCATTTACATTTGTAGAATGGTTATGCAGTGCAACTCATAACTTGTACAATGTTTTGTAGGAGGATGTAAGTCACAGGGCTGTAACAACGCCACCTGGTCACTTGTAAATCACTCACACAAAGAGAACTTTACAGAATGTAATTTAGTGAATACAATTGCTTATTGTTTACAATATTCATTTAGAAATCATTTTGTCAGCCTTTGCCCATTGTAAAGTCTTTCCTCACCCCAACTTACATTCTTAAATTTCTCACAAGTGGCAACATCTTTACTTCTGCTAAGGTGCATCACTGTGGAATGTTTGTTTGTTATGTGTTCCAAAGTGACCTCGACCACCAGAGTGCTGAAGAAGCTTCATGACATCATAGCATAGGCTAAGCAACACTGGGTGGACAGGGTTACATACCAGTATACAGCAATATATAGCTATATGTATAGGACGTGTCTCTTATGCTGAACCCAGGGTAATCGTTTAGATTGTAAGCCTTCAGGCAGGGTCCTCCTCCTTGTGTCGCCTACCTGTTCATGCACCTCCATTACCGTACACACATTCTATGGATCTGAGTGAACTCTTGAGTGAACTCGACTGACCTTACCTTGTACCCATACTGTGCTGCGTGATCTGGTTTGCGTGTATTCCTGTATTGTCTTATTGATGTATGTCACCCCTAAATATTGTCTGTAACCTTAACCAATGTACAGCGCTGCGTAATATGATGGCACTTTATATATACAATACATAAATAATTAATTTATATAAAATCAGGTATCTTGAATAGTGTATTACACATGACTGTGCTGAGAAATCCTTAGCTAACTGCTATTGTAGTTCCTCCTGCAGCTTGCAGCAGGACTCCTCCTGCTCACCCTCCCTACTTCTTCAACCTTATAACAAAATAGGCTTTATAACTGAGAGTTGCTTAGCATGCTTGTACAGTAATCATAGATACACTGTCTCCTAAAATGATCAGGCATTATTGTAGCGGGCAGCAGCAACTCTAAATGGGTACATTTTCATACTCATTTCTTAAATTGTGTAAGGCCATGTTTACAGTGGTGCGTTGTGGTGTGGTGTAACGGCCACTTTTAACCACTTCCCGACCGCCTAACGCACAGAGGCGGCCGGGAAGTGAAGCCCTGAAGGACCGGCTCACCCACAGAGGCGGCGGTCCTTCTAAGGGCATGGGCGGAGCGATC
The DNA here is from genome assembly GCF_040937935.1 of Hyperolius riggenbachi. Lineage (NCBI taxonomy): Eukaryota > Metazoa > Chordata > Amphibia > Anura > Hyperoliidae > Hyperolius > Hyperolius riggenbachi. The sequence continues at coordinate 307,268,875 of NC_090648.1, forward strand.
GCGTCATCCGTGACGCGATCCTCCGCCCGGGATCGTTACATGGGCATTTTGTCTCCGCTCGCCGGCCACTTAGCAGAGCCGGCGAGCGGAGGAATCCGCACAATAGGCCAATCAGGAGGTATAAGGCACTTTGTTAGGTAAACAAAGTGCCTTATACGTGCTTCCTCCTCGCCTCGTGGTCTCATTGTTGCAGAGACCACTAGCGAGGAGGAAGCACATTGTAAGTATCAGCACACGTGTTTTTTTTTGCCCACAGAGTCCCTGATCTACCACCCCAGGCCTCATACCCCCCCTGATCACCCCAGCAGACCCCTGCCCAGCACCCTTGCACCCCTGCAAAACCCCCACCCCCCCCCACCTGCCACTAACTAGTGACGCTGCCCTTTAGTTTAGGTCCCTAACTGCCACCTAATCACCCCTGATCCCCCCCCCCCTACCTTTAGATCACCCCCAGACCCCATCCCAGACTACCCCCCTGTATACTGTATACATCTGTATACAGCTACCTTATCCCCTGATCCCCCTCTGATCACCTGTCTATCACCTGTCCATCACCCCTTAGCACCCCCACCCATCAGAGCAGACCCTAACTGCCCCGCGGGGGTAACCGATCACCTGCCCAGGCCCTCGATTGCCCTCATACCCCCCACCTGATTACATCCCCTGCTCTTTGTTTACATCTGTCCTCCCCAGCGATCACTAACTGATCTGCGATCAGTAACCCCCTGTGTCTGCCTCTCATCAGATCAGGACTCAGTCTGCCCACGTGCAGGCTCCTGATCAACCCCCCACCCCCTCAAATCGCCCTCAGACCCCCCCCCCTAATCACCGTCCAAGTGCATTGTATTTGACTGTGCTGCGCTTGTATTCGATTGTGCTGCGCTTGTATTCGATTGTGCTGTAATTGTATTTGATTGTCCCGTGATCGGCTTCGATTGCCCCGTGATTGTTTGATTGCCTGAGACCCCACTTCCCACCACACCCAACCCCACCCTCCCCCCCACCACACCCAACCCCACCCTCCCCCCCCCACCACCTTCCGAGTGCATCAGATTTGCTTGTGCTGTGATTGGAGTCGATTGTGCTGTAATTGTATTTGATTGTCCCGTGATCGACTTCGATTGCCCCGTGATTGTTTGATTGCCTGAGACCCCACTTCCCGCCACACCCAATCCCACCCTCCCCCCATCACCTTCCGAGTGCATCAGATTTGCTTGTGCTGCGCTTGTATTCGATTGTGCTGTAATTGTATTTGATTGTCCCGTGATCGGCTTCGATTGCCCCGTGATTGTTTGATTGCCTGAGACCCCACTTCCCACCACACCCAACCCCACCCTCCCCCCCACCACACCCAACCCCACCCTCCCCCCCCCACCACCTTCCGAGTGCATCAGATTTGCTTGTGCTGTGATTGGAGTCGATTGTGCTGTAATTGTATTTGATTGTCCCGTGATCGACTTCGATTGCCCCGTGATTGTTTGATTGCCTGAGACCCCTCTTCCCGCCACACCCAATCCCACCCTCCCCCCATCACCTTCCGAGTGCATCAGATTTGATTGTGCTGTGATTGGATTCGATTGCGCTGTAATTGTATTTGATTGTCCCGTGATTGTTTGATTGCCTCTGAGACCCCACTTCCCACCAACCCCAATACCTCTCATATACTCCCTTTTTGCTAGGTAGGTGCTCTTTTTTTCTGGGTAGTCTCGGAGGAAACCCCCATAAATGTAGTAATCCACAATGGCAAGAAGGGGGCTTTCCGATGACGAGGTATACAGGTACATGGACCAGTCGGATGAGTTCTTTTGGGAAGAATCATCCGTCGAATCTTCCGGGTCCGAATTTGAACCTGTAGAAAGCAGTGGTTCCTTGACCGAAAGTGATGACGAGGCTATGGTCCCGGCTAGAGCCAGGCGTACCAGACCCCAAGTCGTTAGACCGCAGGTGGCGCAGGATCCGCCTCAAGGGCAGCAGGGTGGTGCTAGCGCTGATGATAGTTTTCTTGGTGAGGCAGGCACCAGCAGCGCAGCATCTCCTGGACTTAGTACCAGTGCTTCCGTAGACCCTGGCGAAGTGGTGAGCGTCAGCATGGAAGTTGAAACTGGTACGGTGGCAAGTGCAGTAGTACCCCCATCGCAGCCACCAATAAGAAGACGGGCCCGTAGTACCCATAGACTCCCAGAGGTGCTGGCACAACCAGATTGGCAATCCCCTGATTCCGCCGCACCCGTAGTGCCCCCTTTCACTGCCCAGTCTGGAGTCCAGGTGGCGACAGCTCATCTAGGAACGGCCCTAGACTTTTTGCAGCTGTTCATCACCCAGGTTCTCCTGGACTTAATTGTGGTTGAGACCAACCGTAAAGCCACACAATTCATCACCGAGCACCCGGAGAGCATGTATGCCCAGCCTTTCGGGTGGAAACCAGTCCAAGTTTCCGACATTAAAATCTTTTTGGCCCTTATCCTTCACTTGGGACTAATGAAACAGAATGTACTGCGGTCGTATTGGTCTACGAACCCAGTAAATCATGTTCCCTTGTACCCTGCTGCCATGTCCAGGACACGATTTGAGTCCATCCTGCGCTTCCTGCACTTCAACGACGACAAAACCTGTCATGAAAAGGGCCACCCTGCTTATGACCGGCTCCACAAAATTCGGCCCCTCATAGACCACCTGTCATCAACATTTGCAGATGCTTATATCCCTGAACAGAACATCTGCGTAGACGAGTCCCTCTTACGCTTTACCGGGCGCCTTGGCATCAAACAGTACATCCCAAGCAAGCGCGCCCGGTATGGGGTGAAACTGTATAAGCTCTGTGAAAGGGCCACAGGCTATACATGTCGTTTTAGGGTCTATGAGGGAAAAGACTCAAAATTGGAGCCGGTCGGATGCCCTGACTACCTGGGGAGCAGTGGAAAGGTTGTGTGGGACTTGGTGTCACCCTTGTTCCAGAAGGGGTACCATCTTTTTGTGGACAATTATTACACAAGTGTGGCCCTCTTTCAGCACTTAAAGTTAGAAGGAATCCGATGCTGTGGCACTGCGCGGCCTAGTCGCCAGGGCTTCCCCCAACGGCTCGTTACCACCAGACTTCAACGGGGGCAGAGGGCCGCCTTGCGTACTGAAGACCTGCTCGCGGTGAAATGGAGGGACGTTTACTTTCTGTCCACCATTCACACAGACACGACAGTCCAAATTCAACGGGCAACTAAGGTCATTGAAAAGCCCCTTGTCATCCACGAATATAATGTCAACATGGGAGGGGTGGACTTCAATGACCAGAGGTTAGCGCCCTATTTAATTTCCAGGAAAACAAGACGCTGGTATAAGAAAGTGTCTTTTTATCTGATTCAATTGGCAGTTTACAACAGCTTTGTTCTCTACAGTAAGGCTGGGAGAACTGGATCTTTCCTTCAATTTCAGGAACAGATCGTTCTGGACATCCTGTATCCAGGAGGTGCCAGGCCCCCCCCCCCCCAGATGCAACTAGCCGACTGCATGGAAGGCATTACGCCTATCAGCTTCCGTGTGCCCCAGGTCAACGCATCCGAAGAAAACGTTGCCGTGTCTGCAGCAGGGCTGGAACAAGGACTGACACCGTTTATTATTGTCCCCGCTGTCCTGACCAGCCTGGCCTATGTGTAGGGCCGTGTTTTGAGAGGTACCACGAGCAGGTACACTATTAGAACCTAGGGAACTCCAGACACAGGAGTAGGCACACACTCAGTGGTCTTTCGCACATTGTCGCAGGGAGAGGAGAGATAAGCTTGAAAACCAAACGGGTAAGCATAAAAGTGGCAAGAAGGATCGGTTTCCATGCTTGATATTGCTGATCTGTCCTGGGTTGGCGATATAAGACGGCATGTTTGAATTTCCCTTGAGTGTGGACACCCCCGGTTTATATGTGATTTGGGCCTATGATGATGCTTTAATGCCACACAGAGTCATCTCTATTGGCAGGCATATTGCTGTATCCTACAGGCATAATGCTGTATACTAAAGTTCTGAGGCCCAGTCACATAAGTTGGTGGCTCACCCTGAGTGCAGGGTGGCACGGGGTGTCTCTCTCCTGAGGTTATCACTGCCATTGATGTGGAGGAAGATCTGCCATTGATGTGGAGCAAGGTATGTTTGCCGGTCATTTTTCCTTTCAGCCCAGAGTGCATTACCGGTATACCCAATATAAGGAGTATAGCAGAAACTCCTAATACTGGCCATACATGTAATGATTGCAGAGACCCTAAAATGCCAGGACAGACTTCACAAATGACCCCATTTTGGAAAGAGGACACCCTAAAGTATTATGTGAGGTGCACGGTGAGTTCATAAAAGATTTTAGTTTTTGTCACAAGTTAGCAGAATTTTTTTTTTATTTTTTTTTCTAACAAAGTGTCATTTTCCGTTTACTTGTGACAAAAAATAAGATTTTCAATGACCTCACCATTACCCTCATGGAATACCTTGTTGTGTATTCTTTCCAAAATGGGGTCATTTGTGGGGTTTGTTAACTGTCCTGGCAAGTGGGCGGGGTGCTAAATTGTGAGCACCCCTGTAAAGCCTAAAGGTACTCATTGGACTCTGGGCCCCTTAGCGCAGTTAGGGTGCAAAAAAGTGCCACACATGTGGTATCGCCGTACTCGGGAGAAGTAGTACAATGTGTTTTGGGGTGTATTTTTACACATACCCATGCTGGGTGGGAGAAATACCTCTGTAAATGACAATCTTTTGATTTTTTTACACACAATTGTCCATTTACAGAGGTATTTCTCCCACCCAGCATGGGTATGTGTAAAAATACACCCCAAAACACATTGTACTACTTCTCCCGAGTACGGCGATACCACATGTGTGGCACTTTTTTGCACCCTAACTGCGCTAAAGGGCCCAAAGTCCAATGAGTACCTTTAGGATTTCACAGGTCATTTTGCGGAATTTGATTTCCAGACTACTCCTCACGGTTTAGGGCCCCTAAAATGCCAGGGCAGTATAGGAACCCCACAAATGACCCCATTTTAGAAAGAAGACACCCCAAGGTGTTCCGTTAGGAGTATGGTGAGTTCATAGAAGATTTTATTTTTTGTCACAAGTTAGTGGAAAATGACACTTTGTGAAAAAAACAATAAAAATCAATTTTCCGCTAACTTGTGACAAAAAATAAAATCTTCTATGAACTCACCATACTCCTAACGGAATACCTTGGGGTGTCTTCTTTCTAAAATGGGGTCATTTGTGGGGTTCCTATACTGCCCTGGCATTTTAGGGGCCCTAAACCGTGAGGAGTAGTCTGGAAATCAAATTCCGCAAAATGACCTGTGAAATCCTAAAAGTACTCATTGGACTTTGGGCCCTTTAGCGCAGTTAGGGTGCAAAAAAGTGTCACACATGTGGTATTGCCGTACTCGGGAGAAGTAGTACAATGTGTTTTGGGGTGTATTTTTACACATACCCATGCTGGGTGGGAGAAATACCTCTGTAAATGACAATCTTTTGATTTTTTTACACACAATTGTATATTTACAGAGTTATTTCTCCCACCCAGCATGGGTATGTGTAAAAATACACCCCAAAACACATTGTACTACTTCTCCCGAGTACGGCGATACCACATGTGTGGCACTTTTTTGCACCCTAACTGCGCTAAAGGGCCCAAAGTCCAATGAGTACCTTTAGGATTTCACAGGTCATTTTGCGGAATTTGATTTCCAGACTACTCCTCACGGTTTAGGGCCCCTAAAATGCCAGGGCAGTATAGGAACCCCACAAATGACCCCATTTTAGAAAGAAGACACCCCAAGGTATTCCGTTAGGAGTATGGTGAGTTCATAGAAGATTTTATTTTTTGTCACAAGTTAGCGGAAAATTGATTTTTATTGTTTTTTTCACAAAGTGTAATTTTCCACTAACTTGTGAAATGTATTTTTACACATACCCATGCTGAGTGGGAGAAATATCTCTGTAAATGGACAATTGTGTGTAAAAAAAATTAACAAATTGTCATTTACAGAGATATTTCCCACCCAGCATGGGTATGTGTAAAAATACACCCCAAAACACATTATACTACTTCTCCTGAATACGGCAATACCACATGTGTGGCACTTTTTTGCAGCCTAACTGCGCTAAAAGGTCCAAAGTCCAATGAGCACCTTTAGGCTTTACAGGGGTGCTTACAATTTAGCACCCCCCAAAATGTCAGGACAGTAAACACACCCCACAAATGACCCCATTTTGGAAAGTAGACCCTTCAAGGTATTCAGAGAGGGGTATGGTGAGTCTGTGGCAGATTTCATTTTTTTTGGTGCAAGTTAGAAGAAATGGAAACTTTTTTTTTTTTTTTTTTTCTCACAAAGTGTCATTTTCCGCTTACTTGTGACAAAAAATAATATCTTCTATGAACTCACTATGCCTCTCAGTGAATACTTTGGGATGTCTTCTTTCCAAAATGGGGTCATTTGGGGGGTATTTATACTATCCTGGAATTCTAGCCCCTCATGAAACATGACAGGGGGTCAGAAAAGTCATAGATGCTTGAAAATGGGAAAATTCACTTTTTGCACCATAGTTTGTAAACGCCATAACTTTTACCCAAACCAATAAATATATGCTGAATGGGTTTTTTTTTAATCAAAAACATGTTTGTCCACATTTTTCGCGCTGCATGTATACAGAAATTTTACTTTATTTGAAAACTGTCAGCACAGAAAGTTAAAAAAATCATTTTTTTGCCAAAATTCATGTCTTTTTTGCTGAATATAATAAAAAGTAAAAATCGCAGGAGCAATTAAATAGCACCAAAAGAAAGCTTTATTAGTGACAAGAAAAGGAGCCAAAATTCATTTAGGTGGTAGGTTGTATGAGCGAGCAATAAACCGTGAAAGCTGCAGTGGTCTGAATGGAAAAAAAGTGGCCGGTCCTTAAAGAGGAACTCCAGTGAAAATAATTTAATATAAAAAGGTGCTTAATTTTTACAATAATTATGTATACATGATTTAGTCAGAGTTTGCTCATTGTAAAATCTTTCCTCTCCCAGATTCACATTCTGACATGTATTACATGGTTACATTGTTACTGTGGGTAGATTATGTAGCTGTTCTGGCTTTAACAGACAGCTATAAACAGCCATTTCCTGTGTGTGTCATTGTTACATTGTGGCAGTTTGCCCAGAGTACCGTACGGTACCAGAGCCTCTTGTGGGAGGGGTTTCAGCACAAAATCAGTCATACAGCGCCCCCTGATGGTCTGTTTGTGAAAATCATTATATTTTTCATGTAAAAGTGGGTATCAGCTACTGATTGGGATAAAGTTCAATTCTTGGTCGGAGTTTCTCTTTAAGGGGTAGAAAGCCCTAGGTCCTCAAGTGGTTAACGTGGCGTACAACACTGCAATGCACCACCTATCCCATGTTCACAGTGCGTCAGGTGTGTTGCGGTATAACAGGTTTTGGCATCGTAATGCACTACATGCAATGCACCACCTATGCCATGTTCACAGTGCGTCAGGTGTGTTGCGGTATAACAGGTTTTGGCATCGTAATGCACTACATGCAATGCGTTGCTGCTAAATGTGCGCAGTAACAGTAAATGTTAAGCATACCGTACTTTTCATTGACTGTATGCTTTACTGTCCCTAACGCAATGCGAACAGAATGTGCAGCACTGCTATCCCGATCTATCACAGGGAATGCAACAGCCACTGTGAAAATGGCTTCATTTTTTGTAAATTGTAAATAAAAGCAGAATGTGGTGATTTGCAAATCATATTTCCTTGCATATTTCATAAAAAAAGTACACTGAAAACATAACAAATGTTAAAATAGAGAAATAGTATTGTTTTTGAAAAATATATTCTCATTTTCAACTTGAGCACAGTATTCTGTTAGTAAGCAGCCATTAATCTATAAGTTCAACAGCAATCACTGAGTCCAGCGTTGTCTGTTTTGGAATAAGCAGTTAATCATTGGTAGGAAAAACATGTTGATTTATCACTCCAAGGAAAACAGTGCATTTATTTCATTGAGGGAAACATGTTGCTGGCATCATATTTAAAATGAGCATATACTATTCTCAAAACATCATTTTGCAGGTTCAACATGTCATGTGTTGTCTTTACACTACGTGACATTCCATATAGCAATTGCGAATCATTGCATTCTATTTTTATTTACATTTTATACACTGTTCCTTCTTTCCTGGAAATAAAGTTGAAAGTATCTTCATTCACATTCCCTGTTTAACATTGCACATGAAATATGTTGGGGTTTCATGGGGTGATTAGTTCTTCGGCTCACCCTGTGCCCAACTCACCGGTGGCTGAAACATACGTACGCCCCTTACCTTTGTTAAAGCTTCTGAAGAATAAAGACACCTGTTTTGACTTACAAGGTTTTGTCCCCAGGAAGGACATTGTCATATTGAACTGTGACAAAGTTGACCATTTGTTGAGCAACATTTCTTCAAAACTCTTCGCAATATTGCTATTACATATTACTAGGCCGTTATATGTATCCATATGAAAACATAAATACCAGCCCTGAAATAAAATATATGTAAACCTCCGCATTCATATAAAACTAAAAGTATACGCCTTCATATAAAACTTTTAAACAACATGTCAAGGATAATGAATTGACTATACAGAGCATCTAATAGTAACACTGATCTATTGAATCTTTCGCTGAAACACTTTCTCTGAGTTTATATCTGGAATAATACAGATTTGCTATGCATGGATGATATTTAGGTTCTACTTGGCATCTCTCTCTTCTACAGCTATGATAATCCCAGTTAATAAAGAGGTTTAGAAATGTAATACACACCTACAAACTACTCACAGCTTGCCAACTATAATTCCAGCTGTGGAGCAACAACAGTTGCTGAATGTCTTAATGCAGTAATCACACCTTCCTCGTGGCAGCAAAGGTCAGCTAAAGCGCCTTTCAAAATGTGAAGCTATAAGAGCATACATTCAGCCTTGTGTTATCTAAACAACATGGTCGTTTTTAAAATAAATGACTTTAGCTGAAAGTGGTAAAGTTACAATGTTATTTGTTCAGCTTAGGTTAGAAAACGAACACTAGTAAGACATGTAATATCCCTTCTATGGAGCACATTTTGTTGTATTATGATTCTTACAATTAAGAAAAAAATCATTGCAAAAATCAATCTTGTGATGGGATCTTCACAGTACATAATGCCTCCCCTCCCTGAACTAGATGCTGAGGTCCAATCTTAGTGGCAATAAAAAGCTGTCAAGTAAAAAAAATATTTTGTGGACTTTTACATTGTTATAGGTTTTTAATGGACTATTAAAATAAAAGAACTGTATTATTTTAAACCCATAGTAATTTGTTTTCTTTTTTTTTGTCACACACGGCTAGCCATAGGATGTCTCAGCAGGCTCAGGTAGATAGGTATGCAGAATATTTTAGGTAGTTGGAGATGTTACTCACTAGACACCTGAAATGTCTAGTTATCCTTCTCCTAGGGCTGACGGCAAGTGCATTGGTATACTTAATTTATGCATATGTAACAAGCAATGGCCACAAATCACTAAGCTTATCTCCTGTCTTTAAAGAGGAGCTGTCAGCCATACTATCTCTGAAAAAAAACCCACACATATAAGTAGATACATACGTGATCTACTTACATAACATATGTATTGCGCTGTCCACGTTTTGATTTTAGTTATTTTTCTACAGTAAAAAAAGAGAAAATGTAACGATTTGTGTCAGCAAAGAACAGAATTCTGATTATTAGGTGATCTGCAGTATCACCTATAATGCAGATATATACCTGATTATATGGTGATCTGCAGAATCACCTATAAGGCTAGGTCCACACTAGACACAGTTGCAGGACGGACCCTGCAGTCCGGATCAGGGGAAGTACCCACCGTACTGCAAACTGATGAAAGTGCATCAGTTTTGCATCAGTTTCCGTTCAGGTTTTTCCCTGACAGAAAACGTCTCCATCATTAGGAAGGAGTGGGAGGATTTTTTTGGGCCAATCATAAAGCTCAGGCTATCAGTTCTAACATCCGTTTTTTGCCAGGGGAGCTGGAGATGCGTTTTCTCATTGCTTTCACTACCCCCTGCGTGTATCCGTGGTCCTGATCCGTTGCGTGAAAATGCAGCAGATCCGGACCTTCCGTTCAGGTTTTGAAAATGGATCCCCGCAAACTCAGACGGATCCGTTTTTTACTTGGGTGAGGCTGGCTGCTATTTTCAACATTAGTATCCGGGACTCCGTTTTTCATCAGGTTTGAAAAACGCAGCCACGGATACGTTTCCGGACCTAGTGTGGACCAGCTCTTATGCTGGTGTATAAGAAGCTGATGTGACAACAAATAGCAATGAGTGATTGGTGCAACAGTAGTACTGATAGCTTTGGCAATACCTCACCAGAGGAGCTGGAGGGTACTAACAGTACAGTGCCCCTCACCTGAGTCAAGGGCCCTCTGGTGAGAGTAGAGTGGTCAGACAGATCGGGTTCGGCAACAGACAGACAGATGCAGTACAAAATCGGGAGGCAGAGACTGGAAGGTATAAGCAAGCAGAGTCGGCAGCAAGATCAGATTGGCAGAGGTACAGAGTCACTGAGCAGAAGAGTAGTCAGAACGAGCCAGAGTCATGCACAAATAATAACACAGTAATGTAAATCTTTAAGGCTATCAAACAATTCCTATCTTGTGTGAAATCCCTGGTTTCCTCCCGGATCAAAGAACAACGGAACTATCTAAGGGTCTGAGCACTAACACAGAGTATCCGCAACAGTAGACAAGTTGCGAGTGATTCAGCTAGGCTTATGAAGCAGAGGAGACCCCTCTGGCACGCCCCCTCCTATCAGCCAATGAGGAGTGGCGAGCACCTCCTCTGACGTCAGCCGACCGGCAGGTCAGCTGACTCGCCTCCTCCCCGCATAAAGGTCCTTTCTGTGCGTGCGCGCACGCGACACAGCAACCCTATGTGCAACTGACAGACCCGTCCTCGGCGTGCTAGACGCCTGAGGCACAGATACATTGCTAAACAGGGAGCTGGAGGCAGCTGCGGTGGTAGCGCTGTTCACCGCGGCTGCCTCTCCAACGTTTGTTACAGTAACCCCCCCCCTTGAGGCGTGGACTCTGGACACATCCTGCATGGCTTCTCAGGATGCAACTCATGAAACTTTTTCCTAAGTTCTTCAGCATGCATGCGATGATGAACAAGGTACTGTACCGAGTCACGCACCCGCAGAGAATCCAAAATTCGCTCAATCTCATACTCAGGTTCCCCATCAATCATCTCAGGGAGGGGGGGGGAGAGGAATCCACATGCACAGCCGGCTTCAACAAAGACACACGGAATGACTTAACACCTCTCATACTGGGTGGTAATGAAATGACATAAGTGACATTATTAAACACAGGGTATGGGCCTATACATCTGGGACCCAAATTTGCTGATGGCTGTTTCAACGCCAGATGTTGGGTAGAAACCCATACCATATCTCCGAGTACAAAGTCCCACTCTACATATCGCTTTCTATCAGCCTGCTTCTTCTGGGTCTGGAAGGCCTTTTCCAGGTTCCTTTTGACCATGGTCCAAATCTCCTTAAAAGATCCCTGCCACTCTTCCAAAGCAGGGAAAGGAGAAGACACCACTGGCAATGGAGAGAATTTGGGAGATCTCCCCGTCACCACCTGAAAGGGAGAAAAGCCTGAAGAGGAACTTTTTAGGTTGTTATGCGCAAATTCTGCGAATGGCAAGAATTTTGCCCATTCTAATTGCACGTCAGCCACATAGCATCTAAGGAACTGCTCTAAGGACTGATTAACCCTCTCAGTTTGCCCATTGGTCTGTGGGTGGTAGCCGGAGGAAAATGACAGGTTCATTCCGAGATGATGACAAAAAGCTCTCCAGAATTTGGACACAAACTGGACTCCCCTATCTGACACCACATTTTCTGGTATGCCATGTAAGCGGAAAATGTGTTGAATGAAGAGATCCGCCAGTTCCTGGGCAGAGGGGAGTCCGTCCAGTGGAATAAAGTGAGCCAGTTTGCTGAACCTGTCGACTACCACCCATATGACTGTTTTCCCCTCGGACCTGGGGAGTTCGCCCACAAAATCCCTGGACAAATGGGTCCATGGTTCCTCAGGTACTGGCAAAGACTGAAGGGTGCCCACAGGAGCCTGTCTGGATGGCTTATTCCTGGCACAAACTGTACAGTTTCTGACAAAATCCCTACAATCTAGGACCAGTGATGGCCACCACACACACCTAGACAGTAAATCCTGCGTTCTGGCCACCCCAGGGTGCCCTGCATTTTTATGTGCATGAAACAATTGTAAAATTTGCAGCCTCAAATGAAGTGGCACAAATAGAACTCCGTCAGGTTTCCCCTCGGGGATATCCTGTTGATAAGGCCCCAAAGTAAGCGATCAATCTTCACAGGTCTCGTGGCTGCCACGACAACTTTTTCAGGAAGTATGTTTTCGGGAGTTGGTGGCTGTAATGTCTCGGGCTCAAAACATCTAGACAGGGCATCTGCCGTGACATTTTTACTCCCTGGCTTATACGTAATAATAAATCTGAATCTTGAAAAGAATAATGAGGAATAAGCCTCTTGGCCCCTTCAATATATTCCAAGTTTTTGTGGTCAGTATAGATTGTAATCATATGTTCGGCCCCTTCGAGCCAATGACGCCATTCCTCAAACGCGAGTTTAATGGCTAACAGCTCTCGGTTACCGATATCGTAATTTCTCTCTGCGGGAGAGAATTTACGTGAGAAGAAAGCACATGGATGCAATCTGCCCTGAAAACCCGAGTGTTGAGACAGCACAGCCCCGACCCCAATCTCTGATGCGTCCACCTCAACTATAAAGGGACAAGTGACATCGACATGTTGCAAAATAGGGGCGGAGCAAAACAAGTTCTTCAGAGATGATAAAGCAGAATGTGCTTCGGGTGACCAATTATAAGTGTCAGCTCCTTTTTTGGTGAGGTTAGTGAGAGGTGACACTACAGAAGAAAATCCCTTGATACATTTTCTGTAATAATTGGCAAAGCCAAGAAATCTTTGGAGTGCCTTCAGCCCCATGGGCTGTGGCCACTCCAAAATGGCAGCTACTTTTTTGGGGTCCATGGAGAGTCCTGAGGTTGAAATGATATACCCCAAGAAAGGAACTTCCGACACCTCAAAAAGACATTTCTCAATTTTTGCATATAAAGAATTCTGTCTCAGTTTTTTCAGGACAAACTTCACATGCTCCCTGTGTTTAGCTAGACTGGGTGAGAAAATCACGATGTCGTCCAGATATACCAAGACGAATCATTCCAGGACCTCTCAGAAAATCTCATTGACCAACTCCTGGGTCCTGAAAACTAGGACTTTCCGTACTGTGTTGGTTCTGGTGGTTCAAGAAGCACATTTGTGAACATTGGAACCCAGCAAAAGAGTGGACTATCAGTCTTCACCTTTGGGTGAAGTGTGTGGGTTACACATTGGGACTCGGTGATCAAAATATTACATCTTGTTTATATAGTATGTACATATATTAGGTTGTGAATTGTGAAGGGGATCTATTGGAAGTACTTTCTTATGCCCTTTTAATAGGTCAATCACACAGTGGGAAGCTGATGAGTGTTAAGTAGGAAAGTCCTGTTTGAGCGCTGATATCATTATAACATAAGGAGTTTTTTTAAGGGTATACACCCCTGCTGATCATAGCGCACCAGGTGTTGAAGGTTGTTACTAAATTCTTATCCTGAGGAGCGCACTAGTCACCCCAAACTCCATAATCTAAAAAATTGTATTTGTTCTCTATACAATACCCCCACATGGCATAACAAACTTGGAGTCTGAGACAGGGGATGGCTCCCTTGAAGTGGAGAGTCATCCACTGCAGTGAGGACAATCTGTCTGCCTAAGGGAAGCAGGGGAATCCCCAATTTCTTAGCAAAATCATAATCTATAAAATTGGCGGCAGAACCCGAGTCTATAAATGCCTGGGTAGACCAGACTTGATCTTCCCAGGAAATAGAACAAGGGAGTAGTAATCGATTACCAAGTAGAGGTAACACTGGCTTGCCTAGGGTAGTACCTCTAGCTACTCCTAGGCGGCAGACTTTTCCGCCTTTTTAGGACAGTTCTGTACTATATGGCCCTTTTCTGCGCAATATAGACAGAGCCCCTCTAACCGTTTCCGATTTTCCTCGACCTCTGACAATTTAGAATGTCCGATCTGCATCGGTTCATCCTGAGGAAGAGAAGGGGTAGGAGGTGACGGGAACAGACCTCACAGGGTGTCTACCACGAGCTTGCCTTTGATAACGAATACGGCGATCTATTCTTACTGCAAGTGAGATCGCATCATCAACAGTCTTGGGTTCAGGATGACTTAGCATTACATCCACAATGGGGTCAGATAACCCAGATAAAAAACAGTCTAATAAGGCAAACTGTCCCCACCTAGCCGATACTGCCCACCGTCTAAACTCCGCAGCATAGGTCTCTGCGGTGTTATGACCCTGCCTGAGACTTTTAAGTTTCCTCTCAGCAGTGACTGCAAATCCTTCTTAGCATTTACCATTTTAACTGTGGCTATTTTGAAGCCAATCTTGATGTCATTTCCTAGCTTACTCTCCTCTGCCTGATTTGCCCATCCTTCCCTATAAAAAGTGCATTGTCTCAGCATGAGAAATACTGGCCAATCAGAGAGGAACAGATGTGTGGGAGGGGAAAACTGGAGGGAAAAAGGGCTTCAGCCAATCAGGCCACATTAGTTAAGTCTGAGGGGAAATAGAGAAGCAAAAAAGGACAATCCAGCATGCCCTGCAACTTTCTTTTTTGTGTACCAAATTTTGTGTGTACCAAATAAGAGTCAGGTAAACGGGGGAATGATCATTTATCAACAAAAAAAAAGTAATAGTGTTTTTAACTTTTGGATTGCCTGGTTAGTATCCTTCTTACTTATCGTAAGAGAACAGAGGCGCCAGCAGGATAAAAGGTAATAAAAATTTTAAAATTTGCTGGGAGGCAGTGGTGGACTTACCTCCGGAAAGCAGACTCAAAATACTGTCTGAATTAAACAAATACATTTATTATTGAACATAACCCATGTTTGTGAGTATATTCATCTCACGCTTACATTTATCCACGGTTTCCAATACATACTACACTATATTGGGCTCTCGGTGTTTCTTATTTATCCTTCTTACTTGTTTACCAGATAAAAATAAAGACTTGATTTTTTATTTTATGCCCGACAGTTACACTTTATGAACATTTATGAGCTTTTGTTACTGTTATCACCATGGTGATAAATAATTTCATATTCACTAGTATTTACTAGGCAATTTACCTTTACCAATTTTTAAATTAAGGATTCTGTCCTTAAGTTTTGGATTGGTTCCTAAAGTTAAGGATTCAATCCTGAAGGTAACAACTGAACCCTAAACGTAAAGATAGGATGTTCATTCCCATAGAGGAATGCAAGTGATAACAACTCTAAATGTTTGAGGAATTATCCCCT
Source organism: Hyperolius riggenbachi (assembly GCF_040937935.1). Classification (NCBI taxonomy): domain Eukaryota; kingdom Metazoa; phylum Chordata; class Amphibia; order Anura; family Hyperoliidae; genus Hyperolius; species Hyperolius riggenbachi. The sequence continues at coordinate 307,284,390 of NC_090648.1, forward strand.
GGCCTCAGCTGTAGTGAAGTGGAGTGATATTAGAAACTGCAAAGTAAAGTCAAGTATTCTGGGCTGTCTGCTTTATTTTTTTTTAATTTTATATAGAAGGAGACTTTGTATAGAGCGAAATACACAGCAGGCACTCTCCTTCCCTGGCTGCCATACACAGGATCCTCATGCAGGCTAGCTGTAATCTTGCTGGCAGCAGGAGAGGCGGAGTAACATCCTGCCTGTATGTACTCCTCCATTCCCTATGTACTGCATCTGAAAATAACTACAGAGGTAATAACTTAAGGACTGGAGTAATAAGACAACACTCTCACTATGAAAACTTATCACTAAACATTAATACGGCAAGCTTCTTTAGTGAATTAACCATTAAAATATAGATCAATGTGTGGTGATAAGTTTTCACTTGCCTTATTATCACTAGCATGATTTTGTGAATTGTGGCCATTGTGTTTTCACGCATGTCTTTTTATATTAGGATTGTGTATAAGTCTGCTAATGAATTCATTGTAAACTGCTCCTAATTGTGTGTAGTGGCACTGCACTGTAAGTCTGTGTAGTGGCACTGGACTAGCGGAGTAGGGCCGTCTTTATAGATAAAAATGAACATTGACATTGAGATAGCTGTAAAAGCGAATTCTTCTATTTGGAAAAATAAAGCAGATCGAGAGCCCCAATAGTGCAATATGTCAAACCAATTGGTCATAAGAGTAAATATAAGAGAATACTGTATACTCACAAATGTGGGTTACCTCTGGTAACTCAGTAGGCAGGTGGGGAGATTAAACCCAACCCCACTCCGTATAAGCAGAAGAAAGGGGGTAACAATCCTCCGCCAAGGGTGGACACTCAAATTATACAATTGTTCAAAACGGATGCACCAGATAAGGATAAAATCGTTAAAAAACATTTAAAAAGGGGGAGGAAGTGGTGGACTTACCTCCCACAAGTAGACACATGATCAGTTATTCACTGAAAAATATCTTTATTCAAATAGACTCCAGAGTGAACGTGTTTCACGGGTTACATCCCTCTTCATCAGGCAATATGTGGAGCTTGTAAAGATCCAGACCAGGTATGAGTGCTTCTTCTTTTATCACCTTAGGAAAAGCATTAACTGCTGCTGCTACTCTGAGGGAACTCATAGATGACAGATCAATGGGATAGAGGGGTCAGGAAAATGAACAAGAGGTTTGGAAGTCTAAGTATTGCAAGCAGGGTCTGGATTGGCAGGATCCTGAAGGACAGAACACTGCAATGGTTAGCTGTTCTGAGCTGTTGGAAGTAGATTTAGAGGGGTCTTGTAGCCAGGGCATACTACATAGGGTTGTTCAAAACAATTCAGTCAAAGTTACCAGCAAAATGACAGCAGTGTAATAGTAATTACAGCCTGTCTAAACACTTTTAGCTCAGGTAACTAATCAGATGTTGAGAGCTTAATTTTATTTGTAATAAACAGGAATGTCTTGCTGCAGCTCTAACATTACTCAGCAGAGGACAACAGGATGACAAGGAAAAGCCATGCTCTTGTAAAAAAGAAGAACTGCAACAGAAGCCATGCTGTAACCAGTTGGTACAAGACGAGAGTGTACATAAAGCAATCTGACTTGGTGTGCGACATCGAGAGAGATGGCATATGCACTCCTGGCCCACCCAGAATGGGGCGCACCACCATCTGATATAAAATAATGTATGACTTTGTAACTGTATCCTAATAGTTGGGGGGTTACAGTGGACGTCTTGCCCAAGACACCAAAATGACCAGAAAAACAAACAGCCTTGACTGGCATACAACCATCTGCACCAACACTCCTGCTCCAATTTATTTCCCCTTGGCATATTTCTGGCAGGGAGATGCTGCTGCGTTTATGAGATAAGCAGCTTTTGTCACTATTCTTCTTGCCTTGTTGCATCATTTGATACTAGACTCAGCAGAACAATTTTCAATGGTTTCAAAATGACAACCATCCTATTTATAATCATATTTAACAATGGTCTTACTCACATGTGTAGAAAAACAAAAGTTTGCTTTCTTAAAACAGAAAGAATTTGCGATAATTCAGGTTGGAGTGAGCTTGAGATGACTCCCAGAGCAACACTGCTGAATATATGCAAATGAACCATTGTACCCTTAGAAGCTACATGTGTAGCTTAGGATGGTTTGCCTTGCAGCACTTAATTCCCATGATTGACTGAATCAATAGGGCTGCCTGTAAACTGTCCTTAACAAGTTGGCATGAAAAATTTCTCCAAGGACAACGGTTAGCTTCCTCAGTTCAAAAATATACCGATAGGTTAGCGTCTTCCATGTAAATCTACCCATTGAACTGTGAGCTCATTGAAGACTGTTGGAAGGGCATTAGACTGCAAGCTCTTTCAAGAGCCAGGCCTCATGCGAATGAGTTATAGTGTTTGCAAAAAGCTTCTAAAAATATTTGTACCAGAATTTGTGTAAAACACTATTTTCAAAATGTATTAAAAGAAGTCAAAAGCAGGGAAGAGAATAGATGTCAATGTCATTTGATGATGATAAATCCATTTGCGCATTCCTCTCTTGTGTTCTATGTCTAATCACTTGCTGTGTATGGGGACACAGCTGTGTGCATTTTGAAGATGTCCTTGATGATCACAAGCCTGCCTATTATCTGGCTTATTTAACAAGGCCATACAAAGCGCAGTAGTGAAGCATGCTGTACTGTAAAGCTGGGTATCCATTCTGTTTTCATGTTACTGTTGTCAGCCTAGTAAGTAAAAGATTAAGTATATATATATATATACGTTAATGTACTTTGCACATTTCTATATTTCTTATCGTTAAATACAGTTTGCACGAATATATGTGTGTGTTCATATAATACTATGAATATGGATGGTAAACAGGAAAAGTGTGAAATGGTAAGTTAACTACCCTGGCGTTCTGATTAAATCGCCAGGGTGGCTGCGGGAGGGTTTTTTTTAAATAAAAAAAAAACTATTTCATGCAGCCAACTGAAAGTTGGCTGCATGAAAGCCCACTAGAGGGCGCTCCAGAATAAACAAGGAAGGCCGCAATGAGCGGCCTTCCTTGTTTTGCTTATATCGTCGCCATAGCGACGAGCGGAGTGACGTCATCGACGTCAGCCGACGTCCTGACGTCAGCCGCCTCCGATCCAGCCCTTAGCGCTGGCCGGAACTTTTTGTTCCGGCTACGCTGGGCTCAGGCGGCTGGGGGGACCCTCTTTCGCCGCTGCTCGCGGCGGATCGCCGCAGAGCGGCGGCGATCAGGCAGCACACGCGGCTGGCAAAGTGCCGGCTGCGTGTGCTGCTTTTTATTTGACTAAAATCGGCCCAGCAGGGCCTGAGCGGCAGCCTCTGGCGGTGTTGGACGAGCTGAGCTCGTCCAGACCGCTCAGCAGGTTAAGGTAGCCATACATCTAGCGATGATGGGCAGATTCGACCAAGAGACAAATCTCTCTGATCGAATCTGATTAGAGAGAGATCTGGCGGTTGCCCATAAACCGTAGGCCGATTCCCAATCAATTTCAGCATGAAATCTCTTGGGAATTGTTTGAGCCTGCCACATCCACCGCCTCGCCGCTGTGTGTGTATGTATGTGTGTAATGTATAAATGTGCTGTAATGTGCATTTATACATTACCTGTCCTGTGTAGCTGTGCCTGTTCGTCTTCCACCTCTCTTCAATTAGCCACATACACGCTGCCGGCGTGGTGCATGTGTGACATCACACACCAGCGTGCTATGCGCCGGCAGGGTGTATGGGCCTAATAGAAGAGCGGGTTTTGGCACGTTTGTTGCTCATCCCGATATCAATCACCGTTAACGCCACCCTCCCGATCGACTGTCACCTTGACCAATTTCTGTTCGAAATTGGTTGCATTGTCGGTTCGGCATGCACTTGGCAGCATCGATTTTCATCTGATTCCAATAATGGAATAGGATGGTCGATCGGCTGCCAAGTCACCTGATGTATGGCCACGTTTACACATGAGAAAACTCATGAAAACGACAGAAGGATGAATCTACACGAAAATAACAAGATACAAAGAAGAGGACTGTTATTTTCTTGTCTGCCTCCATTTTATGCAACCAGACCACTTTATTCCAAATGTTTTATAGATTTATGTATACTGTATATATAGGGAAATTAAAAGTGCATAGGACAGAAAAACGTTTGAACTCAGAATGATAACCTTATTCAACACAAAAGATCATTTATTATTTTGTATTGATTTTGCTTTTCAAGTTCCTGTGAGATATCTTTATAGTTATTTTCACCTTTGTGCCAAACCTCACTTATAACATTTTGAACTTTTACCTGCATATTTTCATATTCATTACATTCTCACATTAAGGGACATATTAATAAAAATTTTGACAGAAAAAATATTTACTATTTGTTCCCCTTCTTTTTAAAATTTGATTGCCAATTTCTGTAAAGTCTGTAACATCAGTTTAGAAAAAGTTTAATCGATTTATTATGGTAGCAATGTATTATTTTTTTTTAGTATTTATATAATGTAATTTATATACATTATACATTATTTATATGATGTAAAATACTCTTCCGCAGTGCTTTACAGAGATGATATACGGTATGTCACTAACTGCCCCTCAGTGGGGCTCACAATCTAATCACTACCATATAATTATGCACAATATTCAAAAGGGTACGCTACTTCACAGTTTAAAACTAGCTGATAATGGGTGTTATCAAACCATAGAGCCCCTGATGAGTCATAGTGACAAAACGTGTAGGAAGTGGCTTGATGGGCGGGATTAACTCAGTGGAGGAGACGTCCTTGTTTTACTATATGCTTGATTTTTACCTATGTTTGTAAGTAGTACTACCTTTTTTATTTTACTAATAAATGGATGGTTTTACACTATGAGATATGTTTTTAGTTAACAGAACATGCTGGAAGATTAACTGATATGCTGCAGCAGAGAGGGTCCTCTACCAAAGCATATGTATGAACCAGGGCTGTGCATACAAGCGAAGTGGGCTGTCTGTGAGTTTCGGCAGCAATCCGAATAGGTGAGCACAGTCCCTGCAGGTGGAAGGCACTAATTGTGGTGGATCCTATAAAATTTATACACGTGGCTAAAATATAGGTGATCGGGAATCCACGCACAAGAGCTGCAGCAGTCTGCACAATGAATTTTCTGTTTATTTGAATATCTGATGAGAACAACTTGCTGAATTTGGGAGATTGTGAAGCCGTGAAGCTGAGGTCGTGGTGTATGATTAAGCTGGTGGTGCTGTCTGTAAGTCTGGGCAGCTACCACAAAAGGTTCATTGGACGTTGGAGGAAGAGAATGCTCAAGGGACTTACCAGTCTGTCTTAATGAACTGAACTGTGTTAGGTGGTCTCTAACTGGTTTGATGACACCCATTATCAGCTAGTTTTAAACTGTGACATAGCGCACCCTTTTTGAATATTGTGCATGATTATATGGATGTTTGTAGTGGCATTTACAAAGGTGCAGCATGCTTATACGTTAGGAAGTGTTTAGGGTTAAAGGGGAGAGCACCATTTTTATTTTGTTACTAATCACTACCATAGTCGTATGTCCATTGTAGTCTATGGCCAATTTTGGGGGGAAACCAATTAACTTTCCAGAGGAAAGAGATAGGGAGAGAACATACAAACTCCTTGCAAATAGTGCCTTGGCTGGCGTTCAAATCAGGAACCCAGTGCTGCAAGAGAGCTGTCCACTAAACTACCGTGCTCCTCATTATCAGAAAAATCAGTGCTTTAATCAAACTACAATTATTAACTAAATTGTCTATCAGACATTCCAATCGCTTGAATGAAGTAACTGATTACCAGCCGCAACTACTGTATTATTTATTTCCTGAAAAGGTATAAATATGTGTATACTGTATATATGTATATGTATCATCATTTTTCAGGAAATACGGTAAGCAATAGGCTGACTTACATTGAGCCCATGTATTTATACTTTCTACAGTGGGGATCTCTGAAGGGACAGGAGGTAACTACAATTCATAGGGCCACCTAGTAAACTTTGTAGGGGAACTTTGAATTTTCCAAGTTAAAGTGTTTGTGTAGACTTTTATCTTATTAGATAACTGTAGGGTTTTCATACACTGTGACTGGCAAAGTTTTATTAAATTTCAATAGAATGAGAGCAATTAATAAATACTATTGAAAGAAAAAAAAAATCCTTGGCCTGTTCAGCAAAAACAAGAAAAACAAGGTATACTAGGTAGTTTCACTACAGGTCTGACAGTGTATGCCTACCTTGTAGTCTCCATTATGTATAGTGTTTGCTGCAAGCGTATGGTGACACTTTATGCTTGGGCTATCTAGTCTGTAAACCAGAAATGTCCAACCCAATCACATATTGCAGTAGCCTTAGGTATGTGCATCCGCTGCCATGTTGCTGATCTGCCACCCCCTCTGCTCCCTTTAGTGTCCTGTGAGTGCAGTTAGAGCAGGACTACAAAAAAATGGCCACCAGTCGGAGTCCACATTTGCAGACATATTGGTGGCTATTTTTTGTGGTCATAACTATAGTCGCAGGGTGAGGAGGAAGATAAGGAGGAGCAGAGAGAGAGGCCAATCACAGGCTGGATAGGTAAATTAAGGAGTATGCTGTTTGAAGTTGCAGCCTGGTGAGTGACTGCAGCAACTTTTACCCTCATCCTAGCCTGCCTCTCCTCAGTTAGCAGCCTCAGCCTCCGCCCAGTACCCTCAGCTAACCTTACCCCACCTTCACCTGCCTCTCCCCACCTTTACTTGCCTACTCAGCGTCACCAGCCAGCCGCACTTGCCTCTCCCCACCTAACACTCTCAGCCTCTACCCAGCCCCCTCACCTGCTTCTTCCCTTCAAGTAAAATCAGCCAGCCTCACTAGCTTAGCACCCTCACCTGCCTCTCCCCAGCTAGCAGTCTCCGCCCAGCACCCTCAGCTAGCCTTACCCACCTTCACCTGACTCTCCTCTCCTTCACTTGCCTCTGCCTTCTCAGCTCCGACAGCCAGCCGGACCTCCCTCTTCCCAGCTAACACTCTCAGCCTCCACCCAGCACCCTAACCTGCCTCTTCCCTTCAAGTAAAATCAGCCAGCCTCACTAGCTTAGCACCCTCACCTGCCTCTCCCCAGCTAGCAGCCTCCGCCCAGCACCCTCAGCTAGCCTTACCTATCTTCACCTGCCTCTCCTCTCCTTCACTTGCCTCTGCCTTCTCAGCTCTGACAGCCAGCCGAACCTCCCTCTTCCCACCTAACACTTTCAGCCTCCACCCAGCACCCTAACCTGCCTCTTCCCTTCAAGTAAAATCAGCCAGCCTCACTAGCTTAGCACCCTCACCTGCCTCTCCCCAGCTAGCAGCCTCCGCCCAGCACCCTCAGCTAGCCTTACCTACCTTCACCTGCCTCTCCTCTCCTTCACTTGCCTCTGCCTTCTCAGCTCTGACAGCCAGCCGAACCTCCCTCTTCCCAGCTAACACTCTCAGCCTCCACCCAGCACCCTAACCTGCTTCTTCCCTTCAAGTAAAATCAGCCAGCCTCACTAGCCCAGCACCCTCATCTGCCTCTCCCCAGCTGGCACCCTCAGCCTCCAATTAGCACCCTCACCTTCACTTGCCTCGGTCCACTCAGTCAGTACCCACAGCCAGCCTCACCCAAGCTACCAACAATAGCCTCCACCCAGCACACTCACCTGCCTCTCCCCACATTCACTTACCTCAGCCCACCCAGCCATCCTCACCTGTCTCTCCTCAGCTATCCCTCTCAGGCTCCACACAGCATCCTCACCTGCCTCATCTCACCCTCACGTCAGCCTCACCCGCTTCTCCCCATCCAGCACCTTCAGCCTCCACCCAGCAGCCTTACCCCACCCTTACCTGTCTCCGGGCCACTCAGCATACTCAGCAAGCCTCAGCTGCATATTAGGCTCACATTATCTTCAACCAGTGCCCCCCACCAGCCTCACATTATCTCCACCCAGTGCCCCCAGCCAGCATCACATTCTCCCCAGCCAGCATCACATTATTCCCAGCCAGCATCACATTATCCCCACCAAGTATTTTTAGAAAACATCACACTATCCCCACCCAGCACTCCCAGCCAACATCACATTATTCCCACCCAGCACCCCCAGTCAGCACCACATTATGCCCACCCAGTACCCTCAGTCACCATCACATTCTCCCCAGTCAGCACCACATTATCCCCACCCAGTACCCTCAGCCACCATCACATTATCCCCAGCCAGCACCCCCAGCCAGCACCACATTATCCCCACCCAGCACCCCCAGCCAGCATAGCATTATCTCCACCCTGCAAACCCAGCCAGCCTGAAATTATTCCCACCCAGCAGCACCCTCTGACCAGCATTACATTATCCCCACCCAGCACCCCCTGCCAAAAATTAGAACACTGCTCATTCATTGCTATAGCAGTGGAGTTATGGTTGTGTTTGTGTGTTTTCATCAGGCTCAGTTGTCCCATCAATTCTCTATATACTGTACATATTAGATGTGACACAGAGATCTGAATGTTTGGTGCAATGTTACAACTTCAAAAAGTTTGGGAACCAAACACTTAAAAAACTCTTGAGCACGGTCATGCTGTTCACTACCAGAAGCCTCATTTGCAGCAGCATATCCGTCTAATATCTAGGTTACTAGGTATCGTAAACATAGACCTGCTGCCAAGCATGGCAAGGCTTTCACTTGTTAGGGCTGTTTGATACCAAGGGGCAAGGGGGAAACACTGCATTTTGCGATCCATTTGTGTTTTCTATGAAAACTCAAAATGCAAGGGAAGCAAAAAGGAATATATAGGCCTGAGACCCACTGCAGAGTGCTTTTTTTTTGTTTTTTTAAAAACTATCCCATTGACTTGCATAAAAATGGTGGTAATTTTAAAATTGGACAGCAAGTTTCTTCTCGCATGCTCCATACAAATTGCGATTCACATACAGTGCTGTGACTGTCCTGTAAGAAATTAAGAACACATTAGAATCTCATGTGATTTGCATGCATTTAAAAAAAAAGTATCTGATATTGTATTTTTTCCCACTTGTTGAATGTAAATATGTATTAAAAATGCGAGATGGAAACATACAAATAATACATACAACACAAACTAAAAAATGTGAACACCCAAAAAACCACTTGAAACGCACAGTGCTTTTAATGTTTTAAACTCACGGTTTTCTACACAGACAACTGTGCTCCCAGCCTAAGGGCTCATTCACATGTGAGTTGCAGTGAGTTTTGACGCACTGCACATAGTGTGCGTTTTACATGGTAACATAAAAGTCCATAGACTCTCATTCACACTACAACAGCGAGTTGCTGTGTAGTGCATTTCAATTCATCGATCGATTAAATCTCATGGAAATGCATAGAAATGCACAGTGGTGCTTATTGGATTCTGGATATCCTGGAAACCCGGAAATCCAACCATTTTCCAGCTATCCGATCTGGATTCCGGATCCCGGATTTCTGTAGAAATCCGGATTGCTATCTGCGGATAATTGGACGCTTAACGCGGATATCCGCGGATATTGCGGATATCCTGATCCGAAATACTGTAACTAAGGAGATGACGTTCTGGAGCCAATCAGAGGGCTCCCAGCAGAAGCCCTAGCAACCCATCACAGAGAGGAACCCTGGCCAGCCCCACCTGACCTCACTGAGGGCTCCAGAGGGCTCCCAACCTAAGCCCAGGCACCCAATCACAGAAAGGAACACTGGCCAGCCCCCCTGTATAATAAGGAGGGCTGCCATGATGAGACATATCGTCCCTTGCTTGAGAATGCTCACTGAGAGACATGCTCCAGTGCTGCTGGCCTAGCAAGGGCTGTACACAGTTATAAACCTGAAGCTGTTCAGTGAGTAACCCCTTCACTATCACTACACTATTGTTACATTGTTCATTAGCTTGATTTCATAGTGTGACAGTCAGAGTGTGTGCTCCAGTGCTGCTGCAGCTGCTATGTGTCTGTGTGTGTTCTCTGCACAGACCAGGCCAGCTTCTGCCTGTTGACCAGCTATTAGCCTTAGCTAGCTAAGTGAGACCCTTAGCTTAGCTAGGGCCTCACTTAACAGTGTTTTGACAATGCAGTAAATATCGTGGAAACGCATGTTGAAATGCACAACAACTCACAAACCAATTCATAAAGGACAACCGAGGTGACTGACATGTGACATGATGAGATAGACATGTGTATGTACAGTGCCAAGCACACAAATAACTATGCTGTGTTCCTTTTTTTTCTTTCTCTGCCTGAAAGAGTTAAACATCATGGGCTTGATTCACAAAAGAGTGCTAACTGTTAGCACGGCCGTTTTCGCGCGAATTTTCGCATTGCGCGCGATCGCGAATTTTCGCGTGAAACGATAAAGTTTTCGTGCGCAAACGTGAATTTTACCGCGAAATCGATATCGTTTTCGTGCGAAAATTCGCGTTTGCGCACGAAAACATTCTCGTTTAGCGCGAAAATTCGCGACCGCGTGCAATGCGAAAATTCACGCGAAAACGGCCGTGCTAACAGTTAGCACTCTTTTGTGAATCAAGCCCCATGTATGCAATGACTGGGTCAGACTATAGCATAACCCTCACTGACAAGTATTACTATTTACAGCCCTAATACACCCTCCTGTCAGTAAGGGCCCGTTTCCACTATAGCGTTGCGGAATCGCCGGTGGATCACCGCAGGCAAAATCGCATGCGGGTGCGACTCCGCATGCGTTTTTTGCCGCGATTTCGCATGCGATTTCGCATAGGGTAGTAAGTATGCGATTTTAACCATGTCACTGCCTGTGTGAATTAACATGGGTACCTATGCGAAATTGCATGCGAAATCGCGGCAAAAAACGCATGGGGAAAACGCATGCGATTTCCCTATTAAATACATTGTGTGCGATTCGCCTGCATTCCACACGCAGGCGAATTCTGAGGGGTCTGCCGTGCAGATTTTCCCCACACACAAAAACGCTCCGCACAACGCACAAGTGGAAACAGGCCCATCCACTTGTATTGGCTGTGCGAATCCGCATGCGGACAACACATGCGGATTTGCTATAGTGGAAACGAGCCCTCAATAGCTTCTGAGAGCAGAAAAGAGATAAAAGGGTCAATAATTCATAGATTTGAGCTCTGGCATACTTCAATGAAGGTGTCATTGAGCACAGACAATGCAGTCAAAATGTAAAAACTAGATTTAAATATAAAATAAAACTGTGGGAAATTAAAAAAAAGTCATTTTTAGGAGGAGGAGGATACAGTAGATACAATTGTTTTTCTCATCAGTTTATTTTAACCTAGGATGTCCTTTAAGTTTTTATTCATACTTTTGAATGCATTTCAACTCACTAACTAGTTTGAATGAGCCCCAAGGGGTTCGTTCACACTACAAGAGCTTTTCTAAGCGCTTTGTAATTTTAAAAGCTCTTGCTATGTGTGTGTTCACACTGGAGTGATGTGATTTTGTAAAAATCCCCCACAGCATTGCATTAGCAAGAGCTTTTAAAATCTCTAGCATTTAAAAAGTTCTTGTAGTGTGCACTGTTGAAGAGGAGAAAAAAAAACAGTACTGATTCTTGAGTAAAGGAGATGGTATGCAAAAACACAAAGCAACTCAACTCGGGGCACACTAAGCGCCACGTAGCACCTGGAATCACCACGACTATAGCTGCAATGCTATAGTCCGTGGACACTTACCGTCAGAAGCCCAACCCCAATTATGTCCCCCCCCCAAGTTTATACAACTTGGAGGAGTAATAATATGCAATGCCGCCAATAATTCCAATGGCAGCAGGGTCATTCGGATCACCCTGTGTCCAACTGCCCGGCGGCATTATAGTATGTACTGGCAAAAACATGTCTGGATTTAAAGTGTACCTGAGTTGAGGCTCAGTTACACAAAAGTAGATACTTACCTAAAAATAGGGAAGCCTCAGAATCCTATTGAGGCTTCCCCCGTCGGTCTGCTGTCCCCCTCGATGAACGTGCCCCCACGAATATTAGTGACTATAGCGACAATGTATTGTTAATCCTATCTGGGCCGCCTTCTGCAATCATGGCCGCGCATTGGAAGAGTGAGCCCGTCCGCGTATGCGCAGTAGCACAAAGCCACGTGTGCAGGCGGGCTCGATATTACAATGCGCGCCCATGATTGCAGAAGAGGAGCCGCTCTGCTGGGACAAGAAGTAGGGCCACTCTCAGCATGAGGACCACTGCAGACCACAGAGAGAAGCCTTTAAAAAGATCCTGAGGCTTCCCTCTCTGAGAGGTATCTATTAGGTATAAAGTGTGTCTTTAAAGTGGAACGAAATACTACAAAAAAAAAAAAAGTGTTCCACTTACCTGGGACTTCTACCAGCCCTGTGCAGCCTTCATGTGTGCACCGTCCTCCACGATCATCTGTTCTCCCACCTCCAGCTAGTTTAGTTACTGTCCTCTTTTAAGTCCAAGAAAAATGCACCCGCATGCCCTGAGCCTCATATATCTTTCTTTATGAGGGGGCAAGAGTTACTGCTGTGTGCATTACAAGTTGGAATGCAAACAATGCCTACTCCTTCTGTGCTGAGATGACAAAGGAAGTAGAGAGGGGAAGTGCTAGGACTGGGAGCACCACGTGCTAAAGAGCATGTGCACAATGGGGAGACTAAGCACGGCTGCGAGGGAGAGAAAGCAAGGAGGGTGTGTCTGTGTAGTTAGTTATGGCCAGTAGTGTTTTTCTGTGGAGATGGGGGAGACGGACAGAGTGGACGGCTGAGCTGTGGCGCACAGGAAAGAAAATAAGCAGCACAGGCGTTAAAGTGAGAGAAGCTGGAGGAAAACAGTGGGGAGTATGAGAGAAAGGACAAAGACGTAATTAGCAGCAACATAAGAGAAAGAGGAGATAGAGCAAAGCAAAAGGGGAGAGATGGGTTAGGAGTAATCTGCCACAGCCAGCGAGACGGCACACAGCGGACACACAGTACATAGAGCATTATACATAGAGCAGTGACGGAAAAGAAAGGAGAATGAAGTTCACGGACAGAAGTCAGGCAACTTGAATAAGCTAGAGGAGAAAAGACTAGCAGAAAGAGGAAAAGACACGCATCATAGAAGGCGGGTGAGAGCTTTCCAGTTGTTTATCCGAACTGTTCATGGTATATAGCCCTCGCTATTGCCATAAAAGACTGCCTTGGTAAATCTTGTGTAACAGAAACGTGAGAAGTTCAAGAGACAGTGCTTTAATTATGCCCTGATTAGCAATCATACCAGGGATGCACTGATCCCCCCCTCCCCTTCACTTTGCCTGAGAAAAAGGAGTTTGACTTTGAACACTGCTGTATAATTTATTAAGCAAAATTGTGGTTGACTGCATTCACTTCGTAAAGTTTATTTACTGAAGTTTCCAGTCCCTAACCGTTCATGCTACTTCCTGCAATAGTCCCTTGGTTAGGAAGTAAAAGTTTGCATAGTATACGGTCATCCCATAAATGTACTAATAGAAGGTTATAAAGAAAAACTAAGAATATTGGCGTTATAAAGAAAAAACAAAGAATATTGGTGGTTTTATTAGTGGTGAAGTTTTATTAAATTCCAATCGAATAAAAGCCCTTAATACTAATGGAAGAAAAAAAGTTGCCAATGCATATTATATAATCTCACTACAGGTCTGGCACCTACTTTGCACCCGTCACCATTATCTATAAGCTTTGCTGTCGGCGTTTGGTGACTTGGGCTTTCTTAATCCCTTAAACATATTACTTACAAAACTCTTGAGCACGGTCAGGCTACTTACTAGCAGTCAGAAGCCTCAGTGGCAGCCGTATATATCCATCTAATATCTAGGTTGCTAGGTATCCTAAACATAGACTGCTGCTGCCAAGCCTGGCGAGGCACCTGTAACTAGGAGACGGTTTGCTTGTGTCTGTGATGGAACTAACTGTTGGAAGAGAGAATAAAATCATTAGTGATTCTTGAGACAAGGAGATGGTAAATTCACGGCGGCAAAAAACATGTGTGTATTTAAAATAGAGCGGATGAGTCTTTGATGAGGGGGCGAAGGATGTTACCAGTGGAGGGTGTGTGCAGACTGTGTTATGAGTTTGTGCGGTGGTGCTGAAAGGACAGCTCCTCTCCTCCAGCTGTCTTCTGATAGAAGGGGGGCAGTAAGGAGACATCAGCAGCACCTCACACCTCCTGGAGCCACGATCCTCTCCCAGCTTCAGCAAGGGGAAGGCTGGGACCTCACGCTAATGACAGTTTTTGCAATTTCTCTCGGAGCTCGAGGATTCTTTGTTTTGTGCGCTCCTATTTAATGGCTACCGCCTGTTGTGAATCTGACATCCTTGAAGCGCACAGAGTTACCCGCCAGGGAGAAAAGGCGATGTAGAATGGACACAGCTAGAGAATAGGTTACCCTTTGGAACTGAAGCAGCAAAACCTTACTCATAAAAGAAACAAAAACAAGTAGTTTGCACTTCAACATCGCACGTCGCCTTTGATCTTTATACGGACGATGAAGAGCGACTGGCACATAATAAGGCACTTTATTTTCTGTCTCTTTGAGGTATGGTGAGCTTTCTGTGTGCATCTCTTTGGGAGAAGGACCGATGTGCTGCTGTATATGCCATGCATGTAGGAATGGACACACAACCTTCTATGTGATTCTTTGTGCTTGCTGACTACATAGAAGATGACAGCAGAGAAGCAAATACTATCTGCCCTGCGTTTAAGATAATGGTTTTAATGATCTTAATGGGTATGTATGTGAATCCTTTAATCTGAGGAACACCTGTGGTGAGATAGGGACATGGGAAGGTGACTGAACATGCACATTTCATGTGACTTCAGATGGCTTATGATCAGGAGGTGGAGCTCTGAGTGACAGGTAGTAGGAAGCTTTAGAACTTCTTTCTAACTGGTTTTCAAGAAGTTGAATGGAATTTGACATCTGAGATTGACTGTAATAAAGGGGCCTACCAACCAAATGGTGTAACTTCATAGAGAGCTCTCTGTTCAGGTGACATTCTGGCTGATTTTTACGTGACCTCACTTTTTCATTCTGTTACATCAGGACTTGGGCTGCTTTCATCTGCCACCCATGCGAGTCATGTCGGATCCAGAGATATGGGTAAGATCGATGAGAACGAGAGGATAATCCTCAACGTAGGGGGTACAAGACACGAGACTTATCGAAGTACATTAAAAACCGTGCCAGGTACCCGACTGGCACTACTGGCATGCGAATCTCAAAGCGACCCTGGGCTGGAGCAACAGCAAATCCCAGGCTCCTTTCAGAGTGCCTGCCGTGGTGGAAATGAATTCTTCTTTGATAGACACCCTGGTGTCTTCGCCTATGTTCTTAACTATTACCGCACTGGCAAGCTGCACTGCCCAGCGGATGTGTGCGGACCCCTCTTTGAGGAGGAGCTGGCATTTTGGGGCATTGATGAGACTGATGTGGAGCCATGTTGCTGGATGACCTACCGCCAGCATCGTGACGCAGAAGAAGCCCTGGACATCTTTGAGACTCCAGACTTGATCACTGGAGAGCCACCGCCTATGGATGAGGATGATGAGGACCTGGGAAAGAGGCTAGGAATAGAGGACGTGGTTGGTCCTGATGGAAAAGTTAGCAGATGGAGAAGGCTGCGACCTCGTATGTGGGCTTTATTCGAAGATCCTTACTCTTCCAGAGCCGCCAGGGTAAGTACTGCGTTTGCGCCAATAGGCTGAATTCACACTTGTTTTTTTCTGCATAGGAAAACTGAGAACCAATGTTAATCAATGGGCTAGTTCGCACTTGAATGCGTTTTCCACATGCAGAAACATTTATGACAGAAATGCAGCACTGTCAGAAAACTCATGCAGAAAAACACACACAGAAAACTGATAGACGAGTGGGAATCTAGCCGTAGGTCAGTCTGAGCTCTAGGCTCACACTACAGACTTGTAGAATGTTGCTTTTAGTGTTTCACAACCAATTAATAGCTCTCTGTCATTCAGTTTAGTGCTGCTACAACACACAAGGACTGTAGCAATCTTCATGTTGCTTATGAGTTGAAGGTTGAGGTGATATTAAAGCCTACATGATCTATGTTCCCCAAGCGTGTCCTCAAGGCCCACCAACAGTGCATTTTTTTGTGGAAATCCACAGAAGTAGTTAATCAGCTCTGCTGAGACACTAATTGCCTACCCTGTGAATGTTTGTGTTTTTTTTTGCAAAACATGCACTGTTGGTGGGCCTTGAGGACAGGGTTGGGAAACTGTGGTCTATAAAGTGTGTACTGTGTCAGTCTCTTCTCTGAAGATACCTGAAACATTACTGGGGAAGATGAGACAATGCGGGACATTATTTCTGAGTGTGAACATATTTTTGGACTCAACTAGAGCCTATGGTATTTGTTATATATTATCCAGCATGCTGGAGATATTTTTGAAAACTATAGAAAACTTGAAGATGAACTCTGGTGGGTTATTAGTCATTTAATGTAATCTAATCAATATGAATTGAGTGGTTTAAAATTCTATATTAATTTAAAATCACTTGACTGCTTCCAGTTGCCTATAGTGATGCTGTGGCTCTTGGAGGAAGAGTCAAACACAACCTACATGCCAGCTTTCTGTCACTTGCACAAACATGGCAGAATCACCACCTGGGTGACTCCACTGCTAATAATCTCCAGGAGTTCTGCCATCTTGCCTAATGTTTAGTCTTAAAGTGGATCTTAAAATAAAGCAGGTGTGCATTGCATGTTATTCTAACACCATAGTGAAAAGGAATCTTGACAGATTCTCTAAATGAAACCTGAAGTGAGAGGTATACGAAGGGTGTCTGACTTGGTTTCTAAGTGTGACCTACATGATCATGGTACTTGTCCTATGACTTCAGTACCTTCTGAATCCCAGACGCAGGTTCAGCATGCAGAGCAGGTGTACTGACGCCATCATTGGCTGTATAAGTGTCACAGGATTCTTGCTCAGAAACAACCCAAGTCAAAAGATCAGTGTGACAGCAACTCAACTGACATTTTCTGAATGATAAAATAAAGATGGCATCCTTTATATTCCACTCAGTACATGCACTGTACCTTTCTTTGTAGGAAAAAAAGGAGAATCGTACTTTATTATCCCCAAAATATCCCAGTGGTTGAGCATGTGCAATTGGTTTCACTAGTTTTTTGTGACCTTTATCAATTCAAGGATTTAAACTGAATGAGGCCTAATGTATGTCAGTAATCAAAGTCTCCCTTGTTTTATGTTCTAGTTTAGTGCTTGAATTTTAGTGCTTGTTTTGGGGTTTTTTTTACACATGTATCGGATGAAGTTAATATTGTCTTTTCGTAATAAAAAAAAAGTGATAACTTGGAAACTAGTCCAGCGATAGACATATCGTTGATATTTATAATTTGCATTCTGATTGTCTATGGGCAGTCAGCTTGTCTCTGGATGATTTGATGATGAGTGAAGACAGAGGGCCTTATTAACTTAAGGTGGCTAACTGGTCAATGTGGCCAACAGATAGAAACTTCTCATCTGATCAGAGAGATCTATCTGATCACATCTCTCCACACACTGTACACAGATGTTCAATATATTTCATCATGAAATCCATTGAAAATCTGTGCACGCTGCATCTCAAGTTTCCCCATCTCTGTCCCCTCAGTACAGAGCTTACATCCACATGTCTGCTGGCATGTGTCTTCTCTCTCTTTTCTCCTGAAGCTGTGTGTACTGTGACTAAATGCTAGGGGCCAAACACTAGAGCCTCTGTGGCATGTACCTTATGGGACCACTAGAGGCCTCTAGTGTGTAGCCTCTAGTACTTGTCCTGTGACACAGGTGAGAAGAGATAGGATGGAGTGCCCAGCAGTCAGCATCGGCTCTAGCTTCAAATGTTTGGGGGTGGCACAAAGGGTGCACTATGGTTGGCTAGTGGGGCCCATTTAGGTGATCAAAATAGATGTTTGTATGGTGAGGTTTAGATATTTTTTGCATAACGCAGGTTATATTATTAAGGCTAACAGCAATGATAGGAATCAAATGTAAATATCACAAACGGAGGATTTTGAGCAGAACAGATTGTCTAGATGATGGTGCTATTATTGAAGAACAGTTACCAATAGATGTACTTGCCTAGTTTGCTGTCATGCTTTAATCCTTACTTGTTTGCAAGCTGCTCCTGTGTGGACTGATCTCAGACAAATCATTCCAGCCCTCAGCCTGTGTTTCACGACTCTACAAGCAAGGGGTGGGGGAAGCAGTAGGAGGGAGAGAAACACTGTGGGCTTGATTCACTAAGCTAGCAGGGGGTGTTATAATCCCCTGCGCACGCTATGAAGCTATAGTGTGTGCAGTTAAATTACGCTGGGCTCAGATAGTTTAAAGAGCGCTTTGTTAAACTTAACGAGCCCGGAGGGTCCAGTAGCTGCAAAGTACAAGATTCCTGCACTTTGATTGGCTCTGTAGGCTTCCTGTCACTTGACAGTCAAGCTATTGGGCCAATCAAAGTGCAGGAATCTCATACTTTGAAGCTACTGGACCCGCCGGACTCCGGGCAGGTTCAGTGGAACGCTCGTTAAGTGTAACAAAGCGCTCCTTAAACTATCTGAGCCCAGCGTAGCTTAACTGTGCACGCTATGGCTGCATAGTGTGCGCATGGGATTATAAAACTCCCTGCTGTAGTGAATCAAGCCCTGTGTGTGCAATTCCTTATCTTAGTAGCTAAGCATTGCTGGAGAGTAGAGCTTGTATTTTACAGACAAGAAGTTTTGAATCAGGATCAATATTCTGATTCAAAACTTCCTGTCTGTAAAATACAAGCTCTACTTTATTGGCTAATGTAAAGGAAAAACAGTAATTCAGCTTGTAAGCCTTCTTCAGACTCTACTCCAGTTGATTGACAATGTTAGAACATACAGTCAGAAGGAGGTAGAGATATTTTTTTTACAAATATAAGTGTCATCCAGATACATCATTTACAAGAAATCTTGCAAGGATTGTGAGGTATTTCTGACAAATAGATAAGACTCTTGGATTACTTAATGCCTACATAGACAGGCTGACATGGAGAGTTTTTTTACAGACGCTATCCTGATCACTGTATGCTGCTGGAGCCTGGAAACAGTTAACTGTTTGTAACTGAGCAGAGGGGCACTCAGGAGGGCACAGTGATTGCCAGGGGGGGGGGGGGGGGGGGCAGTGCCTCAACATGTACCGGTGTAGTGCCGACCGTGCCAGCAGTGGAGAGAAGACACATGAGAAAGTGCCAGCAAACAGGTGAGAGTAAGCTCTGCTGATGCTTCAGCCATCCTTAAATCGCACACCATTAATGATGCGCTCCTGACCCTTTGCCAATCAAGTGATATCCTCTGTCCAGCACAATCAACTAAATCGATCAATTTTGACAGGGTATTTATTAATCACGAAGGGTTTGCGGCATCACAAATGATCACAAATGATATCAATCAAAAATAGTAACCAGGTCATGGCTTCTTAGAGCTGAACAACATAAAGCTTAGTTCACCCTGCAAAATGCAACCGCAGTCGCTAAGCACATTGTACATTTTTTTACATTTTTAAAGGCAAGTGCGTTTTTGTATTTTCCTTTAAGCAGTATTGCTATGAAAAAAGTGCAAGTAGCAAGATTTTGATTTTAGAAAATTTGTAACTAGGGTTGCTCAAATCCGGATCCGGGAGATACCCGGATAGTTGCTATCCGGATATCTCCCAGTAAACCTGTGCGGGGTGGGCGGGGGGGTCAAGCTTACCTGTCTGACGTCTTCTTCGTCCGCCCCTGGCGCCTCCCACGATGCATTAAACGTGGCGGTCACGTGAGTACAAACACTTCCTCCTTCCGGGTTGAAGGAGGAAGTGTTTGTAGTCACGGGATGCGTGTGGACCGCACCGTGGGAGGCGCCAGGGACGGACGAAGAAGACGTCAGACAGGTAAGCTTGACCCCTCCACCCAACCCACACAGGTTTACTGGGAGATATCCGGATAGCAACTATCCGGGTATCTCCCGGATCCGGATTTGAGCAGCCCTATTTGTAATGCTGCTGTGAGAACACCCTTATAGGGTGATACTGCACTAGCACTTGCTGGCAATCGGTGTTAGTACTGAGTGGAAAATGTGTGCAGCATGCAGATCCTTCACTCAGCAGGGAGTAGAAATAGCTGGTGGCAAATCAAAGTCAGAAGCTGCCAATCAATTAACTGGTTGCTGATAAATGTGCTCAGCTGCTGGTTAATTATTCTGCAGTTTGTAGCTCAGCTTTCTGTTGCATGGATAATAATATCAGATAATCCTTAATACATGCAGGCCAGATTTCAAGGATGACATAAGATCGCCAGTATTGGAGACTCCTAGTAAATCAGGCCCAGAGTGTATCCATTGCATCTCTACAGCATAATATGTCCACTTTAGATAAAAAATTGAGGTATTAAAGATGATCAATTCTCCTAGAAGAATTCATGTCTCGTGTTTCCTTCCTTTGTAGGCTGATCAGCCAATCAGGGAAGTACAGATCGATCACCTTATATCACAGGCTTCTCAATGAATTCTCATTGCAGGAAAATATCTCCTGGGATAAAGATTTATTAAATAATTTACACTTTTTTGGGGGGAGAGGGAGGGGGGGGGGGGAGCAAATGTATTCTCATTTACCAAACAATGTTTCAGCCCCACAGACTGATCATTACTATATCAGATATGTGTATATCTGAAAATCTATTCTTGTTCAAACCCTGGAATTCTAATGAAGGTGGCATGACCAGCTTCAGGCACAGGAAGTGAGGGAATTTCCACAGTAGGGACACAGACACCAGTAAACTCTGGTGCTCTATTTTATTCTATAGTTTTAAAGTGTACCAGAGATGAGGCAGGAGAAAAAAAAATACAAGCCAGAGGCTTTCTCCAGCCCCCCCAGGCTGATTGCTTCCACGCCATCCTCCACCCCCTCATGAATCTTTCGCAATCGGCCCTGGTAAGTCGGCCAGTCGATGCAGGCGCAGTCCTGCCATGTGCGCTCCCCCATCGCGCTCCCATGGCCGGGAGTGTTCTTCCCCTGTGCAGTAGTACTGCGCAGACACAGAACGCTCCCAGTGATGGGGGCGTGATGGGTGCAAGAACATGGCCACGCCACGCATGCGCAGTACACCCCAGACCGGAGGACTTACTAGGGCTGATTGTGGAAGATCCAGTAGGTGGTGAAGGACGGCGAAGCAGCAATCAGCCTGGAGGAGACTGGAGGAAGCCCAAAGTATGTATAATTTTTTTCTCTTCCCCATCTCATGTTTCCTTTAAAATTAAAATGCTTCTGCTACATATAATTTTAAGGATCACAATCAAATTTTTTTAAAAACACGTTTTCTAGTATAAACTGTCCTTTTTATATGTAAGATCCTGATTCTCTGGAACTCAATTCAAGACACATGGGCTCATGTGTCTTTAAAGAAAGGATGGACATAGTCTAGAGAGAGACATAAAAAGAGAAGAAAGCTAAAGGGGGGAGGAGTGGGTTGTACCCTTCTACACTCTGCCAAAGTGTTTTTATTGCTGCCCATGTCACACTTTCTGTTCTCAAGTTTAAAGGGGAACTGAAGAGAGAGGTATATGGAGGCTGTCCTGTTTATTTCCTTTTAAGCAATACCAGTTGCCTGGCAGCCCTGCTGATCCTCTGCCTCTAATACTATTAACCATAGCCCCTGAACAAGCATTCAGCAGATCAGGTGTTTCAGTGGTTCAGACTTTAAAGTCTGATCTGACAAGACTAGCTGCATGATTGTTTCTGGTTTTATTCAGATACTACTGCAGAGAAATAGACCAGCAGGGCTGCCAGGCAACTGGTATTGATTAAAAGGAAATAAACATAACAGCCTCCATATAGCTCTCTCTTCAGTTCCCCTTTAAGCTTACAGTTGTGTAACTAGGCCAGATATCTTAAAGTAAAACTGAAGCCACCTGAAAAAAAGTTAGATACTCGCCTATGGAGAGGGAAGGCTCTGGATCCTAAACTGCCTTTCCAGGTCTCTCTTTGTGCCCTCGTTCTAACACTTTCTCCACCGTTTAATTTATTCACCTTCAGCAGTCCTTGGAAGGCTCGGAAGCAGTTGTGTCCTCTAGAGCAGAGGTGCTTCTAGAGACCAGCTGACCAGCTAATTGCCTAGAGTGACAGATTTATTGCAGGGTGGCTTTGAGGGGAAAAAAAAGTTTATTTTTCCTGTCCTTAGAGGCTGAAAACTCAGGGAACGGAGATAAAAAGTTCTAATAAAAGCCTCTACTGCTCAGCCTCAAATAAGGAATCTACAAACCTTTTGTCTACAACACTTTGTATGGCATTCCCTAATGTTAGTGTTATCTCAGGATCTAGAGTGTGTCTGTGTGACTCCTGTCCTGCCCGCCCCTCCTTATGACTTAAGAGGAGAATGGTGTCTTTGTGTGCATTCCAGAACGGGACTAGCCAGGAGGAAGGAGTGAGATTTTTTTCCCCTTGCTGCTAGTACAGTGTATAAGTCTGTGGTTTATGGAGAGCCAACAATGTGAAGCACTAGGCTGGCTGAGGGAAATAAATGTACAATTTGATGGCAAGCTGGTAAATGTACACAGCATGATGCAGAAGAGAGGCTTGCCTCCTACAGTGTCCTTAGAAAAAAAACCTGTCTGCTTTCTCACCATTATAAAGACTGCATGTGGTCAGCTAGATAAGGTCGTAGCTCCCAAATGTCCCTCTTTTGGAGGGACAGTCCCTCTTCGGGAGCCCTGTCACTCTGTCCCTCTTTCCTTCTCATATGTCCCTCTTTCAGGATTTTGTCCCTCTTTCTATGTAAATATATATATATCTACTAAAAATGTGTTTGACTGTAAACTTTATTCCCATCCTTTACATTGATATATTACTAATTTTAAAATGTTAATATGAAGGGAAATGACCCAGGATAGAAAGGACCAGTGTGGTTTGAATTATAAAACAACATATTTTTCTTATGAAATCTGTATGGTATGCGTGACTAGGGGTGTGACGGGGGAGTGATCAGGGGTGTGGCAGGGGCATGGCAGAAGTGTCCCTCTTTTTTTCATCTCAAAAAGTTGGGAGGTATGTATTACACAGGTTGAAAAGATTTAGACAGTCCTTAGACTCCAGGAGGGCTGCTGCAGCCTTGTGGAAGAGACTGGCAGGACAGGCGTCACATTACAGACAAGTCGCCTCTGTGTGATGTGGCCGCAATACAGATAAGCTGTCTGCTCCATCTCAGGCTATTCTCAGTCTCTCTCCACTCCTCCACTCTCCCTTATTCACCTTTGATTACCCCCCTTCCCCTAGTGCTGGCTGTCTTCTTGGCTTAAAGGAAAGCAAAATAAAAGTGCTTTTCCTCCTCTCTCTGGATAGTGTAATTGTTAAGGGCTCTGCCTCTGGCACAGGCAACCTGGGTTCAAATCTCTGCTTCTTCCTACTCAGTAAGCCCGCACCTATTCAGTAGGAGACCTTGGGCAAGACTCCCTAACACTGCTACTGCCTACTGAGCGAGTCAGCACTGAGTCCGCCAGGAAAAAAGTAATTATAAATGTTCCTTGTTACTCTCTACTCTACCCCCCCCCCATCTTACCCTTACAACTGAATCACCCAATCTTGTTATTAGTAACCCTAGCCTATAGCTGTCAATACATGCATTCATTTTTAGAGACAGATTCTTTCAAAATGATCGAATATGGCGATTATCAACCACCACATCGATCAGAATTTCAATCAATCCATGGCAAAAATGTACCAAAAGTACAATCAAGCAGTACATTTTTACAATTGGACACAGTGGTATAGTGGCAGTAGATCAGGGGCTCGTAGTATTGCGCTGAACCACTACTGTAATACGATTATTTTCTGGTGAAAAGCTACTGCATTGCGAATATTTTCATGGAGAGGGCGGGGGGGGGGGGGGGGCGCCACAGGTCTCCTTGCCTGGAGTGACAAAATGGCCAGAGGCGCCCCTGCTCTAGAGCTTCCAGCAGATGGGCGTCTTCACACTGCGCTCTCGTGTATGCCCAGTATGGAACCGCCCATCTGTGGAAGCACTTGGGGACATGAGCATAGATTTTTACCCACATTGGTATCTGGTGATGGCTTTACCTAAGACAGTGAAGTATGAAATTGTCATATAGTATATTTGTTTCCCCCGGCTGGCCACCTAGGTTCTAGTAAAGTGAGATGAGGAATGAGGTTCAGAAAATGTGGCAGCCAAGTCCCTGGTCACTTATCAGGCCTTAGGCACCTGCCTTAGTTGCCTTGTGGAGGATCTGGCTCTACTGAAGAGAACTTAAAGTTGAGGAATAACCTCTGTGTTAGCTATTTATTTGAGCACTGTGGTCATAACATTAAGTTGAGCAGCGCTGGTATGGGTTGTTGAGGGAGTGATGGTAGAGTGAGACTACTACTGATCAGGATCACTGATTATTATTGTGTAACATCTGGAAATGCTTAGCTAGCTGTATACTGAAACAGAAAGATAATTTTTTAATGCCATTATATTGCAAAACGACTTTTGCAACACCGATCTTTATAGCAATTTTAGCATGAAAATTGAATTTCTCTTTAAAGGACCTCAGTCGCGAAAATCTTAAAATGTTTAATGTATGTAAACATATACAAATAAGAAGTACGTTTCTTCCAGAGTAAAATGAGCCATAAATTACTTTTCTCCTATGTTGCTGTCACTTACTGTAAGTAGTAGAAATTTTACATTACCAACAAAATGTGGACTAACCCATCTTCTCATGGGGGGATTTTCAGGGTTTTCTTTATTTTTAAAAGCACTTAGTGAATGGCAGTTGCTCCATCCAACTGCCAAAAAGTGTGTAGCAAGCAGGGATGCTGGGCAGCATCTTTGTATGAATCCTTTTCATGGAGAGTCTTTACATAGAATAAAGGCCATGCTGAGAATCTCCTATGGAGAGATGGACTAGCCCAAAATCTGTTGGTAATGTTAGATTTCTAATACTTACTGTAAATGCCAGCAACATAGGAGAGAAGTAATTTATGGCTCATTTTACTCTGGAAGAAATGAACTTATTATTTGTATGTGTTGTAAATTTGAAGATTTTTGCGACAGTTCCTCTTTAAGGATTCAGGAAGGACGCAGATTATTTTAGATGTCTGTGTTCATTATTAATGTTTACTTGGGCAGTTACTTTGTTTGGCTAATGGGTATAAGTCCACATGAAGTGTGGACAAGCTTTTGGATAATGCAGAATATACAACATTCATAATGTGTTCATTGCATGTGTATACTAGTCCACGTAACAGTTTGTATTAAGGACATATTTAATTTATTATTTTACAAGTATTATATCCACATAAAAAAGCACTAGCAGAGAAAGTAGGCATTCAATCATGTGTTCTTTCAGTGTTGCTGTTACTGAATTAGTTCAAGTCCCCAAACTGTCTCAACAGATTAATACACAGCGGTGTAACAAGAACACTTGAGGCCCACATTGTGATCATAGCTAACGCATTAGGTTGTATAATGGCTGCTTTGTCCAGAACCGCTGGCTACATTTTACATGGTGGAGGTTTCTCGGGAAACCCCATCCTCTGCACGAGTGTATGTGTGTTGTGTGCCTGTTGGTGTGTGCATGAATGTGTGTTTGTATGTATGTATGTTTGCGTGCCAGGAGACTTGGGCGCAGGATACAGCCGGTATATGGCTGATTCTGCTGCTGTACAGGTTCCTGGCCACGCTAAATACTATTCCCCCTCCAGACCGCCAAGGATGGTGAGGAATGAAATAATTTGGCTTCCAGCAACTGCTGGAAGCCGAATTATTGTGTTTTAAAAGTAACTTCAGCTCTGTCTTCTGACTGGGTCAGAGTTACTTGTGCACTGCTATAGCTGTAATTCCTATTACAGCCTATGGTGGTGGTGGCTGCGCCCAAATCTACCTGCGCTGTAATTAACCACTTGAGGACCGTAGGCTTTACTCCCCTTAAAGGATACCCGAACTGAAATGTGACATAATGAGATAGACATGTGTATGTACAGTGCCTAGCACACAGATAACTATGCTGTGTTCCTTTTTTATTTCTCTGCCTGAATGTGTTAAATATCAGGTATGTAAGTAGCTGACTCAGTCTTGACTCAGACAGGAAGTGACTACAGTGTGACCCTCACTGATAAGAAATTCCAACTATAAAACACTTTCCTAGCAGAAAATAGCTTCTGAAAGCAAGATAGAGGTAAAAAAGGGGAATTTCTAATCAGTGAGGGTCACACTGTAGTCACTTCCTGTCTGAGTCAGGACTGAGTCAGCCACTTACATACCTGATATTTAACTCTTTCAACAGAGAAATAAAAAAAGAAACACAGCCTAGTTATTTGTGTACTAGGCACTGTACATACACCTGTCTATCTCATTATGTCACATTTCAGTTCGGGTATCCTTTAAGGACCAGACCCTTTTTTTCATTCAGACCACTGCAGCTTTCACGGTTTATTGCTCGCTCATACAACCTACCACCTAAATGAATTTTGGCTCCTTTTCTTGTCACTAATAAAGCTTTCTTTTGGTGCTATTTGATTGCTGCTGCGATTTTTACTTTTTATTATATTCATCAAAAAAGACATGAATTTTGGCAAAAAAATGATTTTTTTAACTTTCTGTGCTGACATTTTTCAAATAAAGTAAAATTTCTGTATACATGCAGCACGAAAAATGTGGACAAACATGTTTTTGAGAAGAAAAAAAACCATTCAGCCTATATTTATTGGTTTGGGTAAAAGTTATAGCGTTTACAAACTATGGTGCAAAAAGTGAATTTTTTCCCATTTTCAGGCATCTCTGACTTTTCTGACCACCTGTCATGTTTCATGAGGGGCTAGAATTCCAGGATAGTATAAATACCCCCCAAATGACCCTATTTTGGAAAGAAGACATCCCAAAGTATTCACTGAGAGGCATAGTGAGTTCATAGAAGATATTATTTTTTGTCACAAGTTAGTGGAAAATGACAGTTTGTGACAAGAAAAAAAAAAAAGTTTTCATTTCTGCTAACTTGTGACAAAAAAAAAAAATGAAATCTGCCACAGACTCACTATGCTCCTCTCTGAATACCTTAAAGTGTCTACTTTCCAAAATGGGGTAATTTGTGGGGTGTGTTTACTGTCCTGGCATTTTGGGGGGTGCCTAATTGTAAGCACCCCTGTAAAGCCTAAAGGTGCTAATTGGACTTTGGACCCCTTAGCGCAGTTAGGCTGCAAAAAAGTGCCACACATGTGGTATTGCCGTACTTAAGAGAAGTATTTTTACACATACCCATGCTGGGTGGGAGAAATATCTCTGTAAATGACGATTTTTTTTTACATACAATTGTCCATTTACAGAGATATTTCTCCCACTCAGCATGGGTATGTGTAAAAATACACCCCAAAACACATTATACTACTTCTCCTAAGTACGGCGATACCACATGTGTGGCACTTTTTTGAAGTGCAATGAGTACAATTCCAATGAGTACCTTTAGGATTTCACAGGTCATTTTTGTTTCAAAAGACAAAGACAAACACTTATATAGCGCTTTTCTCCTGGCGGACTCAAAGCGCCAGAGCTGCAGCCACTAGGACGCGCTCTACAGGCAGTAGCAGTGTTAGGGAGACTTGCCTAAGGTCTCCTGCTGAATAGGTGCTGGCTTACTGAACAGGCAGAGCCGAGATTCGAACCCTGGTCTCCCATGTCAGAGGCAGAGCCCTTAATCATTACACTATCCAGCCACTATCAAGACTACTCCTCACAGTTTAGGGCCCCTAAAATGCCAGGGCAGTATAGGAACCCCACTAATGACCCCATTTTAGAAAAAAGGACACCGCAAGGTATTCCGTTAGGAGTATGGTGAGTTCATAGAGGATTTTATTTTTTGTCACAAGTTAGCGGAAATTGATTTTAATTGTTTTTTTTTCACAAAGTGTCATTTTCCGCTAACTTGTGACAAAAAATAAAATCTTCTATGAACTCACCGTACTCCTAACGGAATACCTTTGGGTGTATTCTTTCTAGAATGGGGTCATTTGTGGGGTTCCTATACTGCCCTGGCATTTTAGGGGCCCTAAACCATGAGGAGTAGTCTTGAAACCAAATGTCGCAAAATGACCTGTGAAATCCTAAAGGCACTCATTGGACTTTGGGCCCCTAGCGCACTTAGGGTGTAAAAAAGTGCCACACATGTGGTACTGCCGTACTCAGGAGAAGTAATAAAATGTGTTTTGTGGTGTATTTTTACACATACCCATGCTGGGTGGGAGAAATATCTCTGTAAATGACAATTGTTTTTTTTTTTTTTACACACAATTGTCCATTTACAGAGAAATTTCTCCCACCCAGCATGGGTATGTGTAAAAATACACCCCAAAACACATTATACTACTTCTTCTGAGTACGGCGATACCACATGTGTGACACTTTTTTGCAGCCTAGGTGCGCTAAGTGGCCCAACGTCCTATTTACAGGTCATTTTCAGGCATTTGTTTTCTAGACTACTCCTCACGGTTTAGGGCCCCTAAAATGCCAGGGCAGTATAGGAACCCCACAAGTGACCCCATTTTAGAAAGAAGACACCCCAAGGTATTCCGTTAGGTGTATGACGAGTTCATAGAAGATTTTTTTTTTTTGTCACAAGTTAGTGAAAAATGACACTTTGTGAAAAAAAAACAATAAAAATCAATTTCCGCTAACTTTTGACAAAAAAATAAAATCTTCTACGAACTCGTCATACACCTAACAGAATACCTTGGGGTGTCTTTTTTCTAAAATGGGATCACTTGTGGGGTTCCTATACCGCCCTGGCATTTTACGGGCCCAAAACTGTGAGTAGTCTGGAAACCAAATGTCTCAAAATGACTGCTCAGGGGTATAAGCATCTGTAAATTTTTATGACAGGTGGTCTATGAGGGGGCGAATTTTGTAGAACCGGTCATAAGCAGGGTGGCCTTTTAGATGACAGGTTGTATTGGGCCTGATCTGATGGATAGGAGTGCTAGGGGGGTGACTTGCTAGGAGTGCTAGGAGGTGATTGATGGGTGTCTCAGGGGGTGGTTAGAGGGGAAAATAGATGCAATCAATGCACTGGGGAGGTGATCGGAAGGGGGTCTGAGGGGGATCTGAGGGTTTGGCCGAGTGATCAGGAGCCCACCCGGGGCAAATTAGGGCCTGATCTGATGGGTAGGTGTGCTAGGGGGTGACAGGAGGTAATTGATGGGTGTCTCAAGGTGTGATTAGAGGGGGGAATAGATGCAAGCAATGCACTGGCGAGGTGATCAGGGCTGGGGTCTGAGGGTGTTCTGAGGGTGTGGGCGGGTGATTGAGTGCCCTAGGGGCAGATAGGGGTCTAATCTGATGGGTAGCAGTGACAGGGGGTGATTGATGGGTAATTAGTGGGTGTTTAGGGTAGAGAACAGATGTAAACAATGCACTTGGGAGGTGATCTGAAGTCGGATCTACGGGCGATCTATTGGTGTGGGTGGGTGATCAGATTGCCCGCAAGGGGCAGGTTAGGGGCTGATTGATGGGTGGCAGTGACAGGGGGTGATTGATGGGTGGCAGTGACAGGGGGTGATTGATGGGTGATTGACAGGTGATCAGTGGGTTATTACATGGAAGAACAGATGTAAATAATGCACTGGTGAATTGATAAGCGGGGGTCTGAGGGCAATATGAGCGTGTAGGCGGGTGATTGGGTGCCTGCAAGGGGCAGATTAGGGTCTGATCTGATGGGTAACAGTGACAGGTGGTGATAGGGGGTGATTGATGGGTGATTGATGGGTAATTAGTGGGTGTTTAGGGTAGAGATTAGATGTAAACAATGCACTTGGGAGGTGATCTGACGTCGGATCTGCGGGTGATCTATTGGTGTGGGTGGGTGATCAGATTGCCCGCAAGGGGCAGATTAGGGGCTGATTGATGGGGGGCAGTGACAGGGGGTGATTGATGGGTGATTGACAGGTGATTGACAGGTGGTCAGTTGGTTATTACAGGGAAGAACAAATGTAAATAATGCACTGGCGAATTGATAAGGGGGGTCTGAGGGCAATCTGAGCGTGTAGGCGGGTGATTGGGTGCCCGCAAGGGGCAGATTAGGGTCTGCTCTGATGGGTAACAGTGAAAGGTGGTGATAGGGGGTGATTGATGGGTGATTGATGGGTAATTAGTGGGTGTTTAGGGTAGAGAACAGATGTAAACAATGCACTTGGGAGGTGATCTGATGTCGGATCTGTGGGCGATCTATTGGTGTGGGTGGGTGATCAGATTGCCGGTTAGGGGCTGATTGATGGGTGGCAGTGGCAGGGGGTGATTGATAGGTGATTGACAGGTGATTGACAGGTGATAAGTGGGTTATTACAGGGGGGATAGATGCATACAGTACACGGGGGGGGGGGGCTTGGGTCTGCGGGGGGGGGGGGAGGTCTGGGGAGAATCTGAGGGGTGGGCGGTGATCAGGAGGGATCAGGGGGCAGTTTAGGGAATAAAAAAAATAGTGCTAACAGATAGTGACAGGGAGTGATTGATGGGTGATTAGGGGGGTGATTGGGTGCAAACAGGGGTCTGGGGGGGTGGGCGGGGGGGAGGGAGTCTGAGGTGCTGTGGGCGATCAGGGGGCAGGGGGGGAGATCAGTGTGATTGGGTGCAGACTAGTGTGGCTGCAGCCTGCCCTGGTGGTCCCTCGGACACTGGGACCACCAGGGCAGGAGGCAGCCTGTATAATAGGCTTTGTATACATTACAAAGCCTATTATACGCTTTGCATGCGGATATGTGTATTCCTCCGCCCGCCGGCCCTGCTAAGTGGCCGGCAAGCTGGAGGCTAAATCCCCGGCCATCTATCCCCGGCGGAGGATCGCGTCACGGATGACGCGATCGATCCGCCCATGCCCGTACAAGGACCGCCGCCTCTTGTGCATGCGGCGGTCCTTACGGGATCCACTTTCCGGCTGCCCCTGTGCAGTGGGTGGTCGGTAAGTGGTTAAAGCGCTCGTCTCTTTGTTTGCCTGACTGTATGTCAAACAAAAATCACCAGGTGTCTTCCATCTCACATATACGTTTTATTAAGCAATCCAATAAATACAGCCATTATAAAAAAAAACTCCTATCCCCCCCTAAAAAAGTCTGGGCTGCAGTACTGTCAAGTGCTGTAAGTGCAGCTGTAAGTGCAACACGCTGCACTTACAGCACTTGACAGTACTGCAGCCCGGACGAGATCACAAGTCCAGATAGCCTTATCACAGAAAGGATATCAAATGCAGAGCCCTGGGAAGCAAACACTTGGATGAATGCAAGCCGAAAGGTGGTGAGACCCCCAGTGGGGCATGTTAAAGTGCGCATACCTATAGAGTTGGAGACTCAGCTGTGCTGCGGGAATCGCTTGATTGACTGTGATTACAATATTATAGAGGCTTGATATATATATGAAAGTGGGCTGTTTTGAATTAGTGCCAAGACTGATGTGCAGCGTGGTTGCAAAGCGCTGGTTTATAATACAACACATGTGGCAGTCAACAAATCCTTATGGACATGGACAGTTGGCCTAGCAAGATCATAAGATTAATAAGCTCATGAGCTATATGAAACCGTTATCTTAAAGGATCTTAGAAGGTGGCCACCTGACTGTTTGTGGTTGTGCATGAAGCGTGTTTGGAACATCAGCTGATGTACATTAGACGGCCGTCACTTGTCACTTTTTTACGGGGAGATAGGAGGTTTTTTTCATGGCTGTATTTATTGGATTGCTTAATAAAACGTATATGTGAGATGCAAGACACCTGGTGATTTTTGTTTGTACTAGTGATCGTTACTGTCACGAGGTGGCTCCCCCACAAATGTGGAGTGCTCACATTGATTATTGGTTATGCGCACCCCATTGTAATTTTTTCTATGACTATATGTCAATGGTACGGTGTGTGTGTGTGTGTGTGTGTGTGTGTGAGTGTGTGTGTGTGTGTGTGTGTGTGTGTGTGTGTGTGTGTGTGAGTGGTGTGTGTGTGTGTGTGTGTGTGGTGTGTGTGTGTGTGTGTGTGTGTGTGTGGTGTGTGTGTGTGTGTGTGTGTGTGTGTGTGTGTGTGTGTGTGTGTGTGTGTATACAGGTGTTTGTGTATAACGTGTGTAAGTGGTAAAAGTCTGGATGTGTGTTAACAACACAAGGATCCTAAAATCATAGTTAATCATGTCATAAAAGTTTACTCACACTTCAGTTAATCAGTATCAAGTATGCAGTATTAAAAATATTCAAAGTATTCTTTTTTTTATTATTGGAGACTTCAAGAATTTAGGAATGTAAAAATGCTCTCACTTTTTCCAGTACAGTTGGTCCCCTACTTATAAACATCTTCTGCAGAAGATTGTTTGTAAGTTGAATTTGTATGTTGAGTCATGTGTTATGCATAATGAAATGTGAATAAACAATATAAGCTGGCTACACACGTCAGATAAAAATCTTTGGAGGAATCAATCTGCCACATGGGTTTGTCAGGGAGGTTTGAACGACAGATCGTTATAATGATGCTGTACACATGCAAATGATCATGTCATGCAAAAGCTTTTGTTGCCTTTTTACTTTTTCAGGCATGCGCTGTGCTCTCAAATGTTGAGAAATATCTGGCGATCTTATACACACCTTGTTTAGTGACCAATCATCAGCAGACCATTTCTGCTGGAATGGATTTAAAAGACTGAGAGACAAATATCTTACGTCACTATCTTTAGAGGTCTTTTGCAAACTATTTTATAAAGATAATCGGCAGATCGATCATTGAACGTTCAATTTATAAAGAGTTTTATCTCATGTGTACTCAGCTTTACTTTCGGACAACTCTGGATTTGGACATATAGCATAAACAATGTTTTTGGTTGTTTTCAGAATGCTTTTACAACAGTTTATACAATGCTGCAATATATAACAGCAAACATTTGTAATAACACAAAAACGGTATTGTAGATTTTGTACATGGAGACAACTTTGTTTGTTTGAAAGTTGTAACTTGAGTAGTTTGTAAGAATGCCTGTACACAGATTTCTTGGATGTTGTCAGTATTATAACTGAAATTAGATTTATATAAATAGGAAACTTTTACCATATGTTGATATACAGTGTGTTGAAGGCCTGCTTCTCCCATTATGTAAAAGCCTAGTGATCTCATATAGTAGTATACAATGTTGATGCTGACAGAAGGAGATCATGAACCAGAGACAATATATTTACTTATAATAGTAGCTCTAATAGAATCTGTACATCTGTAGTAAAACAGAGGTATTATAAGATAATGCAGGTAGAAGAACAGGGTTTTGATATTTAACCAGTTCACTACTGCTTGTCTAAAAACCTCTCAGTACCCAACGACTCTTTGCTAGAATTGTAACTCTTTCTTTGATCATAGCTCTTTTGTAGTTTATGTGAGATAGCTTGGAATGGATAGGACTTTCTTTTGATGCTAAATATTTAATTTATTATATTTATTTATTTATATTTAATTTAATATTTGATTCAATGCCTAAAAAAAGTAAACAAAAACAAAGAAAAAAACACAAAGCAATAAAAACAACATCAAAAAGGATAAAACAAAAATAAAAACAGAGCAAAAAAGTTTTGTTTTTGATGTGACAAATAACTAACACACACACACGCACGCACGCACGCACGCACGCACGCACGCACGCACACACACACACACACACACACACACACACAAAATTTTGTTATAAATAGCAGCTCAAGTAGAAGACAGATACTTTTTCCCCACACTGCTAGCAAAGTGCCCACAGCATCTTACAAGTAGCATGGTGGCACATGACAGTTCAAGTTATTGACTTTTTTTTAAACCCTACATCTCACAGGCCTTACCCTAAAAGAACTTAAGGGCATACACATACCTACATATACATGTATGAATATATCAAATTCACATATGCACATCTTCATCCACATCAATTGAACATATATGTGCATAACTATAAACATGTACTGTATGCACATTAATATGGTACAGACATCATCAATCTGCAGCATCAGTTATACTGTAGGCTGCACCTCACCTGTAACCTGTCACATGCCTGTCCCCTTCTCCCTTCCTTACAGTGCAGCCAGGCTCCCCACTCCTCACTATCAACAGTGGAAGAAGGAAAGAGGCTTGCTTAGTTCTCCCCCCTGCCTTGTCACTGCTGGGCTTCTACAGTGGTGTCAGAAGCACATGCCTAAATAGCCTATGCATAGAAACAACCCTGCATGGATTGGCCTGCAGGTTAGGGAGGCAGAGAGTAGAATAAGGTGCACTCACTGTCTCCTAAGGTGCACTCACTGTCTCCTAAGGTGCACTCACTGTCTCCTAGTGAGCAGCAGCAGTAGGTCTGCATAGACCTTATGACTATCTGTCAGCACTGTTTGCATCCACACTCCCTGCCAGTTGTCTGTGCACCCCTCCAGTTTTTTCATGCCCCCTTTAGATCTTTTTCCAGCAGCCTGTGCAACATCCAAATATGGAGTTATTGCCAGTGCCCATGAAGTTTTAAAAGTTGTTAGTGTTAGCAGTCTACCTGAGCCTCCCTAACTCCGTCATGAAATTGTCCAGCAATCTCTATTGCTACACTGAGGTGGTAAATACAGATGTCTACAAAAAAATCATCCCAGGGCCTGAGTTATTGTCCCAAAATGGAATGCCCAATTAGTCTGTGTACTGTTTCTGCAATAGAGCTAAACTCCTAACAATCCCAGTTGAGTTGGTCACCTTCATTGTGGCCCTCTGGAGTACATTAGGGCAGAGTTCCCCAACCCTTTCCTCAAGGCCCACCAACAGTACATGTTTTGCAGAAAATCAAAAACACGCTCAGGTGAAGTAATTAGTGTCTCACCAGAGCTCATTAAATACCTCTCTGGATTTCCACAAAGCATGCACTGTTGGTGGTCCTTGAGGATAGGGTTGAGGATCACTGCATTAAGGGGTGTGGATCCCTCTCTAGATTGACTGATTTGTGACATAAGACTGTTCCTTGCTGCAAGAGTTCTCCACAGTAACAGTTTTTGCTCACTGTGGAAACACATGGGATGGGGTGGGGGGTTGTTACTAGTGAAAAAGGTGTTCCACCACAGTCACTTTTAAGGCCATGGTCTCATACAATTCACTTTTTCTTCTACTTTCACGATCTTACCTGACACAGGCCTTAGCGGCGACTCTGGAGCTTCCAGGAGCCAGATGGTGCAGTCTTCCCCCTCCAATTTCTGTAGTGGCTTCCTCGGCATGCCTGAGGTTGTGCACGAGCAGGCAGTGTTGTAAGGCGGGTGCGTGTGGTCGCGTGCTATTCTTAAACTCTACAGCGGCGGTAGTGGCTGGGGAAAGCTCTGAATTATAATTATAGAGTGACCAGTCGGTCACTCACTAGGTTAGCAGCAGGGGCTTATGGGAACTGTAGTTCTGCTTGGTTTGGGTGGGTTTAAGTGTAATGGAGGGTTCTATTTAAAGGGCTGCCTTTTTAGAGTTACTCGCCCATGATAACGTTAGCTACCTTATGGTTGCTCTGCTGTGTGTTATTATCAGCGAACTTTGGGTACGACTTTGCTTGAACTTGGATCTTGTTGAGAATTGCTGCCTTGACTGATATTGGATTTAAACCAGACCATTATCTTGCCTACTTCTCTGGTACCGTGATGCTTCTGATCCTTCCTGTATGACCTCTGGACCGTTATTGGATTACTCTTTGCATCATGTTTTGTACTTCGCTTCCTGATACTTGTTGCCAGCCCAGACTGTGTTTATCTTTCCTTGTGGGGTTCTGGTGGTACTTGTGTCTTCCTGGGCTCAGTCTTGATACTTTGAACGCAGAAGTCCTGACGCACAACTCTGTCTCCTGTTCCTGCGGGGACTTGGCTATAGGTGAAGTGCTTGGTGGTACAATGGGGCATAATGACTGAAGGAAGACAAAAGATCTGCCAGTCCTTACACCTACATTTTCGCTCAGGAGATACATTTTCATCTTTTATTTAAAATAACTTTTCAGCACTCTGCATTTGAAAAAGTACCACATTCGTGAAAAAGTACTGTCAAAATTATATAGTATTGTCTTGTTTGTTGGTGTCTTATTGATAAGGCATGAAAATATCACTTAGGAGAAAACTTAGCAGAATAAGTACGGTGGATTGAATAAGGGCCCTCCACTAATGTATAACTTTTTATGCAGGGGCTCCTTGTAATCCAAAAATTATGTAAAAGGTTTCACAGGATTAAAAGGTTAAGAAAGGCTGCAGTACTTGTTCAGACTGATGGCTGACACAAGAAAAAATATAAATGAAAGCAGATCTATCGGGACAATTACGTAATTAAACATACTTTGCATTTTAAAGCTCCCTGAGTGTTACTGGGCATAAGCAGAAAGCCAGAGCAGAGCTTAAATCTCTGAATTTGTCTGGCACACTGGGTGAAAAAAAAGCTAAGCCCTTGGCCATTCTTTGTGCAGCCATGTGTGTTGTGTGCAGGATAAGTCCTTGAGATTGGGGGTAGGAGGTGCATGTTAGACAAGTGACTGACCTTCAAGTTATTCTTTTTTTACTTGGTAGCATCCTGCAGCATACTATATGTGCATTTTTGCATACACATTAGAGGTATGTGCAAGTCATGGAAGAATAAAACGATTATCAATAGAAACGAACCCCCCCCCCCCCCCCCCCATCACAACCTGTTATAAATCTGTTGTAGTGATGCATGAGTTTGTCTTTTATTAAAATGTTTGTACGTTGATACATTCAGAATATCCCAGTAGAAAAGCAGCGTAGATATTGTGTGTAAAATCTAGGTTACCGGCAGTCTGCTGCTCACTGAATTTTTGAATGGAACCTTCAGCAAGGCTGAGCTGATGACTTCTGTGACGTAATCAGCTGCCCTGTTATTCCTGATTGTCTATGCAAGAGTGATCAGCATTATAATACCGTATGCATGTAGCTGACTTGTAAAGCTATTTGATTTAGCTGTTTTCATGGTGGTATGTAATTCTATTTTGGTATACAGCTTAGTATGGTTTTTGTGTACATACCATAGCAGATTTTTCATTCATATCATTCACCTTTGTGAAGAGATGTGCACAAAAAAGGGACAGTATGAACGCTTTCTACGGCTGCAGAATATTTAGCTAAAGATAGTGCTTTACTCTATGGATGACATGCTTTGCACATTGCTATGCAAAATAACTTATGACCTAAGTATGCTGTATATGCAAGCTTGGTCCATCTGATTAAGATAAAGCGCACTTTATTATGCCACATCCAGCAATGTCTGAACATAAGATAAATACTGAAGGGCTAACTTCAAAAAACAAAAAACAAAACAAAAACCACAACAGGTAAATATTGGTTTTTTGATCTGATGTCACCCATTAGGAAACAAGGCCTCATCCCTTGGGTGACATTGCTGTGTCGGGCTGCACAGCTCTGTAGCTGACAACACACTGTGTTGTTATGCAGGTGTGTGGGTGTGTGGGGGAGGGAGGGGTGAAGGGATGACAGAGCGGCACATGCGTGACACCACATGGCGAGTGGAGGAGCTCCATGTATAGTTGATGTTGACTAAATAATTTGTAAAGCACCTGGACAAGCACCCAGACAATAGCCACTTCTTGCACCGCCGCTTGTAGTTGCTATAGGCTTCAATCTTGATGGGAGATTCAGGCTGTTCCTTTCCTTCTTGTTATCATGACAGTGGTTATGATGCAGTCCAGACGTCAGCAGCGGCCACACCAGCAGAGACTGAAAACGAACTCCCTGGGCTCAGTGCTTCTGGACATGGGATAAGAATTTCAAGACAGAAGCCTTAAAGAGAATCTGTACTGTAAAATGCTTACAATAAAAAGCATACCATTCTATTCATTATGTTCTCCTGGGCCCCTCTGTGCTGTTTCTGCCTCTCCCTGCTGCATGTAACGATCGGTGTCAGCGCGCAGAGAGAATCTGATTATTGGTGATCTGCAGTATCACCAAGAATACAGATATATACCTGATTATTGATGATCTGCAGAATCACAGATAATACAGATATATTGCTAACCTCTGGACAGCTGGATAGTGTGAGTGTAACGGTAGTACTTTGAGTATAGCACAGGAATTTAGAGACACTATGACAATACTGCTCTAGAGATAAGGAAACCTTCCAGTAGCCTGAGACTCCCCAAGGGGCCGAGTCAGGCTGGAAGAAGGAAGGTTCAGAGAGTGAGTGACAATGAAGACCAATGTCACTGAGTGATCTGGAGACTATCTCTTAATAGTAGAGATAGCTCTCGTGGTCGGGCAAGCCAGGTCGGCAACACACGGTCAGATAAGGTACATAGACAGAAGGCTGATTCGGTATCCAAGGCAAGCAGAGTTTGGCAACAGAGTATCAGATGTGCGAGGTACCGAATCAGAGATCAGAGGAGTAGTCAGGAAAGCAATAAGTCATAACAGATATCAAACAATGCCTAGTCTGGGTGTGAGGTCCTTGGTCTCTACACCCTGGAACTAGTCTGAAAAATGGTAACACAAGTTCCCTAGTCTGGGTGTGAGGTCCGTGGTCTCTACACCCTGGAACTAGTCTGATGTATAACAGATTGATAACACAGGGTCCCTAGTCTGGATGTGAGGTCCGTGGTCTCTACACCCTGGAACTGGTCTAAGCATAAACAGATTGATAACACAGGGTCCCTAGTCTGGGTGTGAGGTCCGTGGTCTCTACACCCTGGAACTGGTCTATGCATAAACAGAATACAATACAAGTAATCTGGCTCAGTGTGAATTCCCAGGTCCACCTGGTTCAAACACACTGCAGGATCTGACTAAGGTCTGAGTGCTTCCACGTAGTGTCCGCAACGGCAGACAACTTGTGACTGGCCAGCAGCAACTATATATAGTGTAGCGCTCTCTGGCGCCACCTCTAAGTGATGGACCAATAGAAACTTGCTCTGGCGTAAGCTGACCAGCCTGGTCAGCTGGTCCCCTCTTGGCCGTCATAAAAGTTCTGCCTCTCAGTGCGCGTGTATTCCTAAACCTGTGTGAACTAACAGACTCAGCCACACCAGAGGCACGCTGCTGCGTGCAAACCGCCGCGATGGACACGGAACAAGCTGCCTCGCTGTCAGTACATGCAGCGGCTTTTCCGCGTTCTGCCATGTTACCAGACGCACGCCTCCGCGTGCAAACCGCCGCGTTGGACGCGGAATCAGTCGCCTTGCTGTCAGAACGCGCGGCGGCTTTTCCGCGTTTTCTCACACTGCAATCCTGGCTTGTAATTGCCATTTTTATGCATTGTTTACAAACAAAGGACATAGCAAGTGATAGGCTGAGAGTAGCTCAGTGTGTGAGTCATACAGAGTGTGCAGGGGGCCTGGAGAGGGTGTGTATAGCTTCTATCCAATCACAAGCAGCACATTCCAGCCTGACTGCCTGAACCCGACAGACCCGACAGAAAAGAGAAGATTAGATCATATAACAGAGATAATACAGCCACTGTGCAAATAGGAAAGGCTGCAGTAAGACAGAGCACATTAGAACAGCTATAGGAACATATAGGATAGAAGAAATAAGGCTCAACATTTTGTTACAGAGTCTCTTTAAGGGCCTATTTCCACTAGATGTGAACCGTGGTCATTTTCCACACGCAATTTCAGATGTGGAAGTGCAGCTTACTAAAATCAATAGACTGCATCTGAAATTGCGTTCCCAAAAAATAGTGCCGCAGCAATTTTCCGCAGGCCGCATCCGATTTGTGCAGTAGCACGGGTGCCTCGTCCAATTTGGAAACAGACGCGACACCCAATGGATATAGACCCTAAAGTGGACCTGAGGTTAAAATAAACTAATCAGATAAACAATTGTATTTATTCTCCTACTCCTAAAATTACTTTTTTTTTTAGATATTGTACAGTTTTATTTTGTGTTCAAAAACATGAAAGGTAGATTTAATGTTTAATGGTCTCTGCTCAACAACACAGTCTTTCCGGTGTCCCAGAGCTAAAATATATGAACTAGTGACCTTTTTCATCTATCCCCTGCACCCACAAACATACATATATCTTATTATATTTATGGTAGGTGAAGTGTCCCCATTTCCCAGTGCTTTGCTATGAAGGATTTTCAGCTCTTATACACAAACCTTTCATCTGTAAAGCCTGTGACGCCTGCCTGGAATGAGAATTCACTTACTTTAAGGGCTGGGCCACACTAGGTATGCTACTGGAGCGGGCTACTGCATTCCAACAGACATGTAGAACAGACCCATGCTTTGTGCACGTTTTCACATTCAATCGGCATTGTATAGGGAAATGTCTATTGCAATGCTGCACAATAATTCGCTAGTAGCGGATGTGGTCCAAAAATATGGCACGTTTTACCCAAAGGGGAACAGCATATTGGATGTTCTATTTTCCCTGGCTGGAATACCATAGGGTGACAGCCCTATCAGAGAACTGGGAAATCTGTGTCTACCAGCTGCTAAACTCAACAAATGTTCTGTCAAGTAAATGAGGCTGAGCCATGGTGCCGAACTCATACAACTCTTGAGATGAATTGTATCAGGTCTTCAAGCAGAGACCATGCTTCTGTGTGTAGCTCATGTACCTTTCAAACTTAATTATAAAACTGCATTTTGGAAAATTCAAACATTAAGTGCTCCGCTATCAACAACATCTAAAGGAAAAATGAAAAGCTGGCAGCAGGATTAGTACTGTGAGTTCAACACAGTAAATGTCTTAAACCCCCCCTGCCAATAATTATATTCCATGGTGTAATGGGTGGTTCCATGGTGTCCCTCACTCCGCCACCTATACCACATTTTGGAGCTCAGATTGTGGCTTTGTTGGCTGGTTTGTGCCATCATTGACCAACATCAAGGAGCACATGTACTTGTATGCACCACCTGTGGTTTTGCCTTAGTGAGAGCTCTGACTGGCTGCCTGTGTGAGGATCTTCACCGTCAGGTCTAAGGGCTTTCATTCAGGTAGGTAGGGGAACAAGCCGCACACCCACTACAGTACAGAAAATGAGTATTCTACTAAGCAAGACAGACAAAGCAGTTCTATTCTCACAATCCTATATAATAAAACCATAATGTCCCTGCGTCCGTCCCTGTGTCAGTGCTTTTTTGCACTGCGCATGTGCAGGGACAGACGCAGAGACACCGCGGAGAGCCGGAGGAGGACGGGGCCAGAAGGGGGCAGACGTGCGTGCGGTGCGGTATTAATGACAGACCTAGCCCATTTTTTAAATAGGCTAAGTCACTAGTATTTCCATAAAGGTCTAGAGCTCTTGCAGAAACATGTCACATTTTTCTGCCAAGGAACATTTGTTTTGAGGATATGGCAGGTAACAGTTCTTCTGCAATGGGACATTTATTCCAAGGCTATGCCATGCAGACATCTGCTTTGGTAGATTTAGTTTGAGGATTTTGTGTGCAAATGTTTTCAGTCATGGGACTGTAATTCTGAGGGTGTGGTGTGGGATGATTAAGATAAAATAAAAGTTACAATAAAAACTTTATTCAAATTACTTTTTATTCTTTGTAACAATAGACACGGTGTAGTAATGTACTCCTATACTCACTCCACTTGGAGGTGGTGGATACCTTGGTGCCCTCTTATTATTAAAGCGAGCTACCACATCCCCCATACATTAGATAAGTCTTTCCGGACTGGTGTT
Source organism: Hyperolius riggenbachi (assembly GCF_040937935.1). Lineage (NCBI taxonomy): Eukaryota > Metazoa > Chordata > Amphibia > Anura > Hyperoliidae > Hyperolius > Hyperolius riggenbachi. The sequence goes on from NC_090648.1 coordinate 307,326,037, forward strand.
ACTCAGTGAGTGGAGCCACATTATGAATTCATTAGAATTCATTGGAGAATACAAACTTGTTTGAGGAAGAGGACCCAAAAGTTCATGTTCTAAATGTGTATTCTAACTGTGTCGCCAACTGTAAGACAGGTCATTTCGGCACGCGCTCGCAGCCGCGTAGCGCCTTACCTGGGCTCGTCATAGGCATAATATTATGTCTAAAGCGGCGCAGCATGATTTGACATGTAATTCAGGTGCTGGCAATAGCTGGGCCCTGAATTACTTCATAACAACTTGGAGAGATAATAGGATTTAACCCCACACAGAATTTCAGTGGCAGTAGGGTGAGCCATCATTTGGCTCACCCTGTGACCAACTGACTGAGTGACATACGGCACCAACTGACCTTTTACATGAAAGCATGAGGATTTCAAAGACCTAAATGCTGCCACCATTCCACTCCCTGCCAACTTTAAAACCTCATTTTCTTTCAAACTTCACATTTCTCAAAATCTACAAGGATATTAAGGACTTTTTTTGTGACATTTTCGGGGGTAGTTTTTTTTCTCTTAAAAAAATGCTTTTTGGATATTGTGCATAGCACCTGCCTTTAAAGGGAACCTAAAGTGTAGTAAAAGTGGGCAGTTTAACTTACCTGGGGCTTCTTCCAGGCCTCTGAAGTTTCTCCTGGTCCCTCATTGTCATTCCATGCTGCTCCATTCATCTACTCTCCCTCTCCAAATGCTGCATGTGTGGAAATGTGCCGCGATACTTCCCTATCTCACTTGCGTGACCGGGAATGTTCTGTGCTTGCGCAGTGCGTAAACATTGGTACTCCCGGCTACGCTACGGGAGTGGGATTGAAGAGGCGCGTGGCCAGCGCAGTGACCTGCGACTGGCTTATGGAGGGGGACAGTGGCTGAATGGAGTGGCAAGGAATGACGGCAAGAGACCAGGAAAACTTCATGGGGCTGGAAGTAATGTAAGTCAGGTAACTTAAACTGCCCAGATTGTTTTCACTTTAGGTACCTTTTAATGCTGTATGAATTGCTGACCTAGAACCAGTATGCAAATGGCTTGTTCCGACACTACTTGCTGCATGCAAGTTACAGAACTCTAACTTAGACACTGCTGAAGAAATCATGAGTTTAGGTTTCATTTAATCAGTAGATAGCAAAGCTTTCTGAACATGAGTGCTTGTGCAAATATCAGCAGTAACATCTCCCATATGGTCATACTTTGATGTTAATCATTTTTAAGGAGTTTGATAAGTATACCATAAGGCTAGGCTTCCATTTGAGCTGGACCTTAAAGAGGAACTTCAGTGAAAATAATGTAATAAAAAAAGTGCTTCATTTTTACAATAATAATGTATAAATGTCAGTGTTTGCCCATTGTAAAATCTTTTAAATCCCTGATTTACATTCAGACATTTATCACATGGTGACATTTCTACTGCTGGCAGGTGATGTAGCTGCTGCTTGCTGTTTTGGCAGTTGGAAACAGCTGTAAACAGCTATTTCCCACAATGAAACTAGGTTCACAGACAGGAAACTGCCAGGAGTACCATGGTCCTCAGAGTTTCTTGTGGTAGGGGTTTCACCACAATATCAGCCATACAGAGCCCCCTGATGATCCGTTTGGGAAAAGGAATAGATTTCTCAAGGGGTATCCGCTACTGATTGGGATGAAGTTAAATTCTTTGTCATGGTTTCTCTTTAAACAGCCAGTGCTAATGGACAGCATAATGTTCATTCCAATGGTTCATTGTGCTCTAGTTGGTGCCCGGGGCAGATGTGTTTCAACCATAGGCTATATGGAAAATGTGCCTGCTCTACCGAAAAAAACAATGTTTTGTAACATTTTTATTTTCTCCTTGCTGTGTTAGCATCTCAAGTATGAATCAGACCATTTATCTGTATAGTGTGAACAAGCCCTAAAGGACAAAGATTAGAAAAAAAAACTCTTGCTTTCAATTATCCATATTCTTATTGATTAACTAATTTCAAATTACTTTTTAAGTGCCTGATCAGTCTGAATAAAATAGTACATATTAACTCGGCGCCGATCAGTTTCTGCACGGGGGGAGCCTCAAAACTCTGAGGCGGCGTTAAATACTATTCCCCCTCCGAGATGTCGCACCTCGGAGGGAGATGTAATTCGGGGTCTGGCAGCCTCCAGAGCCCCGAATTACTACTACGTGCCCAGCGCAGCATAACATTGCTGCTATGGGGTGCCCAGCTTTGGCGCTCGGCCCTCAGAGCCAGATGACAAGTTTATGTAATGATATTTTCTTTGGTCCTGAATATAATATTATAGGAGTTTTAGGAGTCCAGATAACAGCATAATGCTCTATTTTAATTCAGTATAATTTTACAATATTAGATTTTCATTTACCAGTAGCATGTGCTCAGTAACAGGATGTATGTCGTCAGGCAGAGGAGCGATGGTTTACACTCCAGAAATAGTTGAATGGATTTCCTGGGACTATTTTCATGGCTTTGTGGTGAATCAATAGCAGAAAGCAGCAGCTGCATATGGTAATCACTTCCCTGATATCAGTTTACTTGGCTAAGGAATGCAATCTGACTTCTGTTGACTCTTCGGCTTAGTGCACACCGGAGCGTTTCCGCTGCAGTTTGCGATCTGCTTGCAGGTGCGGATCCGCTAGGGTAATGTATTTCAATGGGCTGGTGCACACCAGAGCGGGAGGCGTTTTGCAGAAACGCATACTCCCGGGCTGCTGCAGATTTTGGATTGCGAATGCGTTTCTGCCTCAATGTTAAGTATAGGAAAACCGCAAACCGCTCTGAAAAACGGCACTTCAGAGCGGTTTGCCAGGCATTTTTTGTTACAGTAGCTGTTCAGTAACAGCTTTACTGTAACAATACATGAAATCTACTATACCAAAAACGCTTCACAAAACCGCAAAACGCTAGCTGAAACGCTGCAGAAAAATAAGAAAAAGCGTTTCAAAATCTGCTAGCATTTTGCGGATCTGCTAGCGGTTTTTGGTGTGCACCAGGCCATAATGAGAATTTGAGAAACAGTGTTAGAAGGAATTTTACTGCTGCCGAATAATAGTTTCAGAGCATCTTTAAAGGGGGTTGTATATAAAAATAAAGAATTGCCAAAAGAGAGTGCCCAAAAAATATATGTAACCCGCTTCTTTTTCTAAAATAGGTACCTCTGTGTCCCCCAATTATTTTTCCTTTTTTATCTGGTCTGGGGGGGGGGGCTTTCTCTAACTGCAGAAAATGTGCAGTGCCAGCGGGATTGTGGGAAGTTTACTTTCTTCTTTTAGCTATAGTAACAAGCTTATGTCAACATGCAAATAACAGAAAGTTTCCTATTTCAGATAAGATAAGGACACTATGATCAGAAGGTAGTTGAATCCTCCCCCATCTCATTAAACAGTTTACACAGTTGTGCAAGTCGGTTGTCTGTTAGGTATTATTTGCTGTGGGAGGAACAGTAGACTGTGGCAGTAGGAAGGGGAAAATGAACACTAAGCTGAACTGAAAAAGAAAAGGGCAGATGTGATGTCACTTTTGGCATCACAGAGAAACAGTAAACATGGAAACCATCAGAAATATTATTTTTTTTAATATACATGTCTCCTAAACCTGACAGTGAAGACTACTGGATGATTTTTAATTTAATTTTATTTTTTTCAGTTAAACTGGAGTTTCATCTGACTTTAAATGGTTGGCTAATTCACAGAGCATACATTATTAGTTTTGGTCCAGTTTTCAGATTTAGTCATAACACATAATTGTACCAATTTGTCATTTTTCCTGACTTTTTATTCTTCAAGTATGATGCATGGCTTTGATTTTCAGTAATAACAATTTGTGATGCTTGGTCAGTGTGACACAAAGCTGCGCAAAACCAATTTAATTTAAATTTTCATTCCTCACAGTGTGAAGTTGTAGGTCAATTGTGAGTTCAGCAAAAATATCAGTTATATTGGTTATATTGGTTCAAATTGATCAACTCTGCCTAAAATGTTTGAACTAACAAAGCATTTGCCCAAATTAGAAGCACAGCTGCTAATTTATGCAACTTCTGCAAAGCAAATGAGAGGTGTTTTTTTTCTACATTTTATTGTATAGTTAGAGTTCATTGGTGGAACAAATAACCATTTTGTCTAATTATCTTTTCCGAAGGAACACAAACAAAGCTGAATTTACATCAATTTGAAGCTGTACTCAGTGGAACATCAATAAGTGTTTACTAGGAGATATTTCCAGTGAAGTTAAAATTCAGCAAAGAAAAACATTTTGAGATATAGTTATTACAGTTGAAACATAATTGTACTTGAAATAATAGTCATCCAGTTGTATCTTTACCCTTGAAATAAATTTAAAGGGCATTGCTACTGTTTTAAAATGTACTTCCATGCTGAAGATATAGTGGTTATTGAGGATAGGGGGCAAGAGTGAAATGCAGTTTTTACCTGAGGCCAAACTAACCCTGAGTGGTGGTGGCTGCGCACCATGGCCAAAGTGGTTAACTCACCTATGTAATTGCCTCTAGTCGCTGCGCTCCACACCACTTTCCATCATCCTGACACTTCTGCTGTGAAGGTGAAAGGGTTGACAGGATTGAGAGCAGCGTGGAGAGAAGCAAACAGAGGTGACAACATTAGGTGAGTTTACCATTTCTGTCATGGACCCTGTGCACCAGCACTGCCGATATTCTGTTAATCACACATGTACTGTTCTTTACAGCAGAGTTTCCCAAGGTGTAGAATACATATTTACTTTATGTGTAATACTAAAATCTTCAGGAGTCCTGTACAGAAATGCCTTGTTGAACATAAATCCTATGTCTAGTGCAGGGGTTGATATTTTCCGCTGCGGGCCGCATTCCTCTAGCAGCCCACATAAATCTCCTCTCCTCCCTCTCTCTCCCCCCCTCAGCAGAGCTGTGAACAGTGTGTAATGGTAGGTTTAAGTCACCCATCTGTATCTTCCAACGGAGATCTCCATGCCCATAGCAGCACCATATGACACGCTCTAACAGAGGGTCACATGACGCCACTGTGGACATGGAGATCGGTGCTGGAAAGTGCAAATAGGTGAGTCATACCTATCATTTATCATGGCTTGCAACTCTGCAATGAGCGAGGAGAGGAATCAAAACACAAATGGACCGGACATGGCCCATGGCTTGTAGTGTGCCCAGCCCTGCTAGTTCTGTATGTTTGCATGGCTTCCAATGGACATTTTGGGCCCCAACGGTCATTTTGGGCTAGAGAATCAGTGGAGTGGAATAACTAACTTAACAAAAAAATAATTACAAGCATAGCTTGGACTTCAGTTTGCTTTTCATACACAATAGAAGAATAGTTTGAGAAGCACTGATTCAGAGAATGCAGTAATACTATAGTGGCGGGAAAACACTGACAATTAATGTGATCCTATCGTGAACTGATGAAAGAGTCCGTATCACTATACTAATTAACATGGCTTGTGCTATAAAAGCAGAAGCTAGCACTCTGTGAGAGGCCGAACTTCACCCCACTTCTAAATGAACCACCAATTAAATGGATTTCTTTTACATTTATTACTCTTGTCATTTATAATGTCTCACATGAATATGGGACTCAGTTTCCTGAGTATTAGATAGGGCAAAATGGGTAGTTAACTGTTGACAACTGGATGAGATAAGCCTTTAACCCTCCTGGCGCTTGATTTTTTCTGCAAAATATGCAGAAATCCTTTTTTCACCACCAGAGTGGTAGCTACATGAAACACCACTAGAGGGCGCATGTGTCCCTCTAGTGCGATTGTCGCCGGCGTCAATAGCAAACAGGGAAACGCGTATAGAACGCGTTCCCCTGTTTGGCTTCTCCTGTCGCCATGGCGATGATCGGAATGACGTCATGGACGTCAGCCGATGTCCTGACGTCAGACGGCTCAAATCCAGCCCATAGTGCTGCCTGGAACTCATTGGTCCGGGCAGCACAGGGCTCTGGCGGGGGGGGGGGCCTCTTCCACCGCTGCAAGCGGGCGATCGCCACAGAGCGGCCATCAAGCTGTACGCGCGGCTAGCAAAGTGCTAGCTGCGCGTACAGCACTTTAAATGGCGCAAATCTCCCCATCAGGGGTTGAGATATCTTCCTGCGCGGCATAGCCCGAGCTCAGCTCGGGCTTACCGCCAGGAAGGTTAATAGGCAAAATCAACGCTAGTGTTCAGTTGTAGTGTTCACCATGTGGCATAGCTTAATCCGTCTTACTTGAACTGCTAATTTCAGTTTTGAGTCTCTTCACTGATTACTACCATTGAGTAAAAAAATTCTACTATTACAGCATTATGCATTTATATGGCACTGACAACAGCACTTTACAGAGTGCTTTGAACAATTTATATTACTTACTGTTCCCTTTAGAGGAGCTTGCAGTGTAAATCCTTCCTATTATAAAAAGAGGTCAGATCTTGCACAAAGAATACCTAAATTAATCACTTAACCCCCTTGATGGTTTTCCTAATTGGAGCTTGGGGTTACTCTTCATGGCAATTAGCGGTGGAGACCACTAGAAGGGCCGGGTGCAGAGTGCTCAGTGGAGCTCTCCATCCCCATGATCCTGCCAAAGCATCCCATCTTCCCCTTGTCCACTGAAGCTTCCCATTTATATGCTGAGATTGCTCACATGACTGTCACATGATGGCAGAGGTTGATCTCAGCATAGAGATAGGTGGATCCAGGGAATGTGAGTGATCTACAGGCTTCACTGTGCACTCGGCCTCTGTGGCCTCTCTGAACTGGGATGAGGGGGGACTGCTAAGCTACCTATACTGGGGAAGGAGGCAATCCTTGTCTACCTGCACTAGGGGGGCTCATAGTCTACCTATAACAAGGGGGGCATTTTCTGGCCACCTTTAAAAAGCTGGGGGGCACTCCCTGGCTACCTGTAAAGGGGGCACTCATAGCCTAGCTATACTTTGAAGACCTCTTTCGCTATCTTTAACCTCCTTGCCGGTCTGATTCTTTCCAGGTTTTAGGGTCTAAAAGAGGTGCAATTTTTTTCCACTCATTCAGACCCTAAAACCTGAAAAAAATCATTCTGGCAGGGAGATCTGCAGCAGGATAAAAAATTTACCTCCCTGGGCTCCAGCGCTGCAGTTATCATTTTGACCACAAGATGGCGCTAATATACATATAAACGAACTTCTCTATATTTCTCTAATATAGAGAAGTTAGTTTTAAATAATAGCCCCGCCCCCGATGACGTCACACCGCCACCGCCACTCCACTGCTCCGATTGGCCGCTGGGTCCCCGGAAGAATAGCAGGGACATGGGGATCCCGGCGGCCAGGGAAAGACCCCACACTGCCGGGGAGAGAGGCTGGAGTCCCGCTGCACAGCGCAATCGCGCGGGACTCCAAAACTCACAGGTAAAGCGCTGCAATGCCTACCCTGACCTGAGCTCGGGATCACCGCTAACAGCTTCTTTTTTTTACCCCGAGCTCAGGTCGGGAAAACCGGCAAGGAGGTTAATGGTGGAGGAGGGCACTCTATGGCTACCCATAATGGGGGTACACTCTGGCTACTTGTACTGGGGGTCACTCTCTGGCTGCCTAAACTGGGGGTGGGGTTCTCTGGCTGCCTATACTTAGCGGCCTGGTTCTTTCCAGAGAAAACATTGTACCGCTTTTAAAAGCTAAAATCTGGCAATTTTGATTGCAAGATGCCTCAGCAAAGATAAAAAATATATTTAATTGTGCAAAGTTAATCATTTTTACTCTCAAGACAGTACACATGTGAGATAAAAAAGGCAACACAGAAAAAGCATACTAAGGGTTTCACACAACCAGATCAGGCTTTAAACCACACTAAGAGCCGGGTGCCATCTTATACAATTCCTCAGAGGAGAATGGATGCTGATGCCAGTAGAGCTCTACGACACCTGAATGGGTGGGACTGGCATTATATGCCGTGTGGGTGATCTCCTAATGGTTCCTTACTGCTCTGAAGGATTGTATGTACCAGACTCTCAGTGTGATATAAAGCCTGATCTGTTTGTCCGAAGTTCACAGCTTGCTTTGTGCTACTGAGCAGCCTTACTTTTACCTTACACATGTACTGAGGAATACCTTAATAAAAGTAAAAATAGCCTGAATCAAAATACCTTATTGCAAATAAGAACATAACCCAGGCAAATATGAGGATGTCATACACATTTCATGGAGATAGTGTCTGAGATTAAAGAGGAACTTCAGTGAAAATAATGTAATAAAAAAGTGCTTCATTTTTTACCATAATTATGTATAAATGATTTAGTCAGAGTTTGCTCATTGTAAAATCTTTCCTCTCCCCGATTTACATTCTGACATTTATTACATGGTGAAATTTTTACTGTGGGCAGGTTATGTAGCTGCTCCTAGCTGTTTTGGCTGTTAGAGACAGCTGTAAACAGCTAATTCCTGTCTGTGAACATTGTTACATTGTGGCAGTTTGCCCAGAGTACCGAGGTATTTAGAGCTTCTTGTGGGATGGGTTTCAGCACAAAATCAGTCATACAGCGCCCCCTGATGGTCTGTTTGTGAAAAGCGTTATATTTCTCATGTAAAAGGGGGTATCAGCTACTGATTGGGATAAAGTTCAATTCTAGGTTGGAGTTTCTCTTTAAGGCCCTACTACTACTACAAGGTAAAGGTGCTAATCAGTTAGCCACTGTTCCTCAATCATTTTGTCTTTAGTGTCATTGCAACTTACTGGGATAGCTCTCTGATCTGGAGTCCCAGGCTCTGGTCTGGTTCATAAATGCTTGTTTTATTCTCTTCAATGCACCAACAACATCTTAATTGTAGATGTAGGCTGCAAGAACTTCTGACTAAATAACTGACTGCAAATTATCACATAGATACTGTAAACTTTGCTCAGTAGTCTGCCGAAGAAGAGGTGAATAGATTTTCTCCATTCCTTTGGGGAGTTGAGTGCTAGCTTGGCATGTCTGCTCTTGGAAGCTGAAAGCGGACCTCAGAAAAGTTAGATAGGGACTAAAATGGCACACCTTTTTAAATGCTCTATTTAAAATGACCTAATCAATCTGTCTACTGACTATCAATAATCTTTCAGGGAATAAAGTGGTGTGCATGAGAGAACCTTAAAGATGCCTGAGTCCTGTACACAATAATTATTCCAATATTTGTATTGCACTTTTCTCCTGGTGGACTTAAGTAGCAGTGTTAGGAATTCTTGCCCAAGAACTCCTGTGTCCTTCAGCCCATTGTAAATGGCCTAGCACTACCCAGCTTCTAACGCCTTTGCATGTTCATCGATAGTATGTTTCCTGCAGCCCTTTCTCTCTCTTATAGTCAGGTCTTTCTGAAAAAATAATATATCGTAGTTGTACTAGCAGTGGATTCAGGGTACAAGAAATAAGCGTTTTGCTCCACTATTGATCTATCATTGTATCAGTATTCTGTTTAGCCCACTATCAGTAGAAAGGATGGGGTTTATTTTCATGTTGTATGGGAGTAGAGGGAAGAGAGAAGGCATATGCACTAGAAGTTATATGAGGTCACTTCATACCTTATAGACATATAGTTGGGTACCATCCTTTATCCAGTGAAGGATCAAAAACACAAAAGTCCTTTTAGAGGCAATCCACTTTGCCAAGGAAACTTCGATTACTTTATAGAAAAGGACTTAAATTGAAAACAAGGAGCTAAAGTGCAACTTTGTCAAAACTTTGTAGAAAAACTTTATTGGTACAAATAGCAAAAAACGTTAAAAATAGAGGGTTTCTTCAATTCCACATGACTGATCTTCATATAATTAATTCATATATCAGAAAAAACATCAGTGATTGGAAAAGATTAAGCAGTGCTATATTCTGGCTTGACTTAGTTGTAACTTTAAATAGGTGTTGTATTAAAGGCTGTTAGGAATTCTTGCCCAAGAACTCCTGTGTCCTTCAGCCCATTGTAAATGGCCTGGCACTACCCAGCTTCTAACGCCTTTGCATGTTCATCGATAGTATGTTTCCTGCAGCCCTGTCTCTCTCTTATAGTCAGGTCTTTCTGAAAAAATAATATATCGTAGTTGTACTAGCAGTGGATTCAGGGTACAAGAAATAAGCGTTTTGTTCCACTATTGATCTATCATTGTATCAGTATTCTGTTTAGCCCACTATCAGTAGAAAGGATGGGGTTTATTTTCATGTTGTATGGGAGTAGAGGGAAGAGAGAAGGCATATGCACTAGAAGTTATATGAGGTCACTTCATACCTTCACACCAGGGGTCTAGTCCTGGAAAAAAAGGTGAGTGGACTCACCCTAAAAAGCCCTGCGCCGCGCATAGCGCGGCGTGCCAAAACAATGGGCGTAGTCAAACATAATGTGGGCGTGGTCATGGGTGGGGCCAAATATACATGACCTTAGCAGTGATTTAAAAGGTCTGCCAGGGAAGTTTGAGCTCTGCCATAGTGTATCCCCCAAAAATAGATGTAATCTGACAGCATTTCACCCAAAAAAACACATAATCTGGTAGAAGTTCCTCCAAAATACAGATAATATGGCAGTGGTTACTCCAAAATAGACAATGTCGCAGCAGCAGTTCCCCCAACATACACATAATTTGGAAGCAGTTCCCCAAAATACGCAAAACCTGGCAGTGAGTCACCCAAAATACAAGTAACACCCAAAATACATATAATCTGGCAGCAGTGCTCCCCCAAACATACACAATCTGGCAGCAGTTCCCCAAAATACATATAATCTGGCAGCAGTAGTCCCCCAAACATACACATTCTGGCAGCTGTTCCCCAAAATACATAACAGCGGTTCCACAAAAATGCAAATAATCTGACAGCAGTTCCCCCAAAATAGGTACCCCCAGCATAGGTAGCCAGGTCTATAAGTGTCCCCAGTATAAGTAGCCATTAGTATAGTAGTCCCCAGTATATGTAGCCAGGGGTATATGTGCCCAGTATATGTAGTCAGGGGTATAAGTGCCAGTATATGTAGCTAGAGGTATATGTCCCCAGTATATGTGCCCAGGAGTATATGTCCCCAGTATATGTGCCCAGGAGTATATGTCCTCAGTATATGTAGCCAGGAGTATATGTCCCCAGTATATGTAGACAGGTGTATATATCCCCAGTATATGTAGCCAGGAGTATATGTCCCCAGTATATGTAGCCAGGAGTATATGTCCCCAGTATATGTAGCCAGGAGTATATGTCCCCAGTATATGTAGCCAGGAGTATATGTCCCCAGTATATGTAGCCAGGTGTATATGTCCCCTGTATATGTAGACAGGTGTATATATCCCCAGTATATGTAGACAGGAGTATATGTCCCCAGTATATGTAGCCAGGAGTATATGTCCCCAGTATATGTAGACAGGTGTATATATCCCCAGTATATGTAGACAGGAGTATATGTCCCCAGTATATGTAGCCAGGAGTATATGTCCCCAGTATATGTAGCCAGGAGTATATGTCCCCAGTATATGTAGCCAGGAGTATATGTCCCCAGTATATGTAGCCAGGAGTATATGTCCCCAGTATATGTGTAGACAGGTGTATATATCCCCAGTATATGTAGCCAGGAGTATATGTAGACAGGTGTATATATCCCCAGTATATGTAGACAGGAGTATATGTCCCCAGTATATGTAGACAGGAGTATATGTCCCCAGTATATGTAGACAGGAGTATATGTCCCCAGTATATGTAGCCAGGAGTATATGTCCCCAGTATATGTAGCCAGGAGTATATGTCCCCAGTATATGTGCCCAGGAGTATATGTCCTCAGTATATGTGTCCAGGAGTATATGTCCCCAGTATATGTAGCCAGGGGTATATGTGCCCAGTATATGTAGCCAGGAGTATATGTCCCCAGTATATGTAGCCAGGAGTATATGTCCCCAGTATATGTAGCCAGGAGTATATGTCCCCAGTATATGTAGACAGGTGTATATATCCCCAGTATATGTAGCCAGGAGTATATGTCCCCAGTATATGTAGCCAGGAGTATATGTCCCCAGTATATGTAGACAGGTGTATATATCCCCAGTATATGTAGCCAGGAGTATATGTCCCCAGTATATGTAGCCAGGAGTATATGTCCCCAGTATATGTAGCCAGGAGTATATGTCCCCAGTATATGTAGCCAGGAGTATATGTCCCCAGTATATGTGTAGACAGGTGTATATATCCCCAGTATATGTAGCCAGGAGTATATGTCCCCAGTATATGTAGACAGGTGTATATATCCCCAGTATATGTAGTCAGGCAGCACAGAGAGGAGGGAGTGGTGGGCACAGCGGGGAATGTCTCCTCCCCCCTCAGGGCTCCCCCTTCCTCCCTCTACCTCCAGAACTAAAATTTGTGGGAGCCTGACAGCAGCGTGACTTACCTCTTCCTTCCGGGTAAGCCGGGTAAGTAGTGATGTCCGGTTCATTTGAGCCGGTTCTTTCCTGTGAGTTCAGTGATCCGGCTCATCATACTGAATCGAATCAGTTCAGTGGAGGAGACAGGAACTGCAGCTGCAGTATTCAGCTGCAGTTCCTGTCTCATCCACTGAACTGATTCGGTTCAGTGTGATGAGCCGGATCACACAACTCACAGGAAAGAACCGGCTCAAATGAACCGGACATCACTACTTACTCAGCTTTTCGGACGAGAGTGAGGTAAGTTTCGACTCCCGCCCGCTGCCAGCTGCTCATTTGTTACTTTTGGAGGGGAGAGCGGGGGATGGAGAGCCCCAAGGTGAGGGAAGGAGGGGGGAAATGGCCCCCCTTCCCCACCGCTGCGCACAGCTCTCCTTCCACTGCGCTCTCTCCCTCCACAGATGCCAGGGTGGACGGAGTCCACTTTCTGAAAAAAGCAAGTGGACATCGTCCACCTGCGTCCAGGCCCCACTCGACCCCTGCTTCACACCTTGTAGTAATGGCACCGAGATGAAAATGAAAATACAGAGCTGAGGCAAGTTCTTTACTAGGTGGAAAATTGGGTGTTTTAAGTACAAATAACCCTTGCCTCTGCTTTGCCATATTAAACACTTTTTCTAAATTACATTTGAACACTACTATTGTACTATTCAGGCTTTCTTTTTTATCCCTGTGTCTTGAAATCTGTATTTAAAGACATTTATAATTGATATTGGAGCAAGAAAAAGTACAGTTTTCCAACTGTTTTAAAAAAAAGTTTGAGTCCATTTGAAAGGAAGAAATTAAAAAAGGATGCATGCTGCAATTTTGTGCCAGTGCCACACTGATTTCATTACTGTATATTTTAGCATGACCTCTCCTATCACTGTGAAGGAAGGTTAAAAAAAAGGTTAAAAACAACCAGCCTGTGTTTTGATTACTGTTTCTGCTTTGCCCAGACCTCCCTTAGTTGTAGGAGTTTTTATTCAATAATGTTATCACAAAAAACATGAATGACCTTTCCATTTAATTTCAGCAAGCTGTAATGGGGAAATCCACTGACGCCGTGCAGAAATTAGAATTTGAACACGATCCTGGCATTCGGATATTGCAGCGCTCACATTGGAAGTATACATAATTGCATTAGAAACAGTGATTACCTTGTGTAGTAAACAGAGGGCAGAAACTAAGCAACAGTTCATCCTGTGGACTTCTACTTTATTGACCTGAGAGCCATTAATCTTTGCAGAATCTACTCTCATACATCATGCCATATGTGTTTGTGTGTGCGCAAGTAATGCATATTTTATTATAGTGTAGCCTCCAATGAAGCACTTTGCAGCAGATAACGCTTTAATTGCTTTAGCTTTATTTCTCCCATTAGGATGGGTTGAGGTCTTCAGTTCACAGTCATGAAAATGACTGTAAATTTTAAAAAGATATTTTGGTAGTTACCATTAGCGACTGATTGCCTACTTGCTGTTTCATGGTGGAGATTGTGTGTCCTATTTAGCTTCTTTTTTATCTTGTCTATGGTGTACCCTTGGTTCTATAAATAGAGATTTATAGAAATTGAAATATAAGTTGTCATGGCAACCTGTTGTGGAGTAGAAAAAAGAGCTTACAGGCAAAGGAAGAAGCCCAAACTGCCTGAAAATCAGATGATGTTACAGATCTACATTTTTGTGTTTTTTTTTTCATCCTGTCTCACATTCTATTCACAATTAACAGTAGCCATTGCGACAGGAGAAGCTGAGAGATGCAGTTTTGCATGACTGCTCAGGTTGTCAGCTTATTACCGTATTTTCATAATATCATTGCTCCATGATGAGTAACACCATTCATAATACATCTGTGTTGAACATTAAGAATTATATTCATAGGCAAAGCGGGAAGGTCAAAACTAGAGGTATCTGGAACCAGCAACACCGATTTATTAAAGAGAACCAGTCACAAATATGCATTTGTATGTAACTCATACTTCCAGTCTAAGGGCCCCTTCTCACTGTGTTTGTTGCATTGCGTTGTAATAGAAATTATAAAATGATATACCTATGGTGAGTGTGATGGAGAAGTCACGCACAGCAGGTTATTTGTGCATTTACAGTGGCTGTGAAGCATAATTTTATTGTACTGTATGATTCACTGTATAGCTTTCTCCAGCCCCTTGCAGTCATCCTGGGCCCTCGTCACAGCTCCGGTGGCTCCTGGTCCCCCCCCCCCGGTGCAGATGCTGACCTCACCAGGTCGGCTTCTGCTTGCGCTTCACACTGACGTCATGCGGACTGTACTGTGCAGGTGCAGAACTACTGCGCCTGTGCAGTGCAGTCTGGATGATGTCAGCGTGACTCTGAGAGCCGCTCGTGCAGGTGCAGTGGGCATCTTGTTCCGGAATGGACCCCAGGCCACCATCTGTGAGTGGAGCTGCGACGAGGGCCCTGGATGGTTGGCAGAGCCTCGAGGAAGCCCCAGGTAAGTGGATTTCTTTTAATGGTACTCGGATGTGTCCTTTAAGTAGATAAAAGGAAGAAGTGAAGATAGGCTTTTGCATGGATCTCAAAGTCTCTTCTCAGTCCAGTGGATTCTCTGTTATTTTTTCTTCCCAGTGTATCCAAAAATGCCTCCCTACCTGCAGAATGAAGCATTTCTGAAACACGGAAGGGTGAACTACACTTGCCAGGCAGTTCAGCCTCTAGTCTGCTGGCCAGCTAGTGCCCTCCAGCTACAACTTTATGTAGCCGCATGGCAGTGTTTGTAATTACATGCATGTCAGCATTACCTTGCAGCAAGAAGCCGCCTCTTTTTTGCGTCTGAATGTGGCGATGTTCAGATGTGCCTCCATGCGATGTATACCTCTCTTATGCTCATGCCAAGCGCTTGCAAGAGCCCAGATGGTGCATGGGACCAGCTGACAGGCAGTGAATACATTGCCTACAGTTCCCCACATAAAAAAAGCCAACAGAGATTTTTTTACATTGGAAAAACAACCAAACTAAGGAACGATTATGGTTTTGTTTTTCCCCCCAAAGAATGATCATGGCCTTATGTGTGAAAAAGTGAATCATAATTTTACCCGGGCTGGTGGCATACCTTTACAAAAAGCATCCTACCTGATCCAGGGGTGAGCCAGATCAGGTAGAATTGTTTTCCGCCTCTCCCTGACACTCCTGTAAAGTTTAGTCCTTGAGTTTTGTTTTGGTGGTGGTGGTGGTGTGTGTGTGTGTGTGTGTGTGTGTGTGTGTGTGGGGGGGGGGGGGGGTGACCCTGGGTCACGATGCTGCAGGGAAGAGGGGGAGAGGCTCAGAGAGGCAGGGAAGAGGTTCAGAGAGGTGCGGGAGAGGCTCAGAGCAGTGGGGGAGAGACAGTACAGGGGCAAGGAGAGGCAGGGAATATGCTTAGAGGGGTGGGGGAGTGGTGGTACAGGGGCATGGAGCAGTGAGGAAGAAGCTTAGAGGGATGAGGGAGAGGCAGTACAAGGGCAAGGATAGGCAGGGAATAGTCTTAGAGGGGTGGGGGAGTGGTGGTACAGGGGCATGGAGCAGTGGGGAAGAGGCTTAGAGGGATGAGGGAGAGGCAGTACAAGAGCAAGAAGAGGCAGGGAATAGTCTTAGAGGGGTGGGGGAGTGGTGGTACAGGGGCATGGAGCAGTGGGGAAGAAGCTTAGAGGGATGAGGGAGAGGCAGTACAAGGGCAAGGATAGGCAGGGAATAGTCTTAGAGGGGTGGGGAAGTGGTGGTACAGGGGCATGGAGCAGTGGGGACGAGGCTTAGAGGGATGAGGGAGAGGCAGTACAGGGGCAAGGATAGGCAGTGAATAGTCTTAGAGGGGTGGGGGAGTGGTGGTACAGGGGCATGGAGCAGTGGGGAAGAGGCTTAGAGGGATAAGGGAGAGGCAGTACAAGGGCAAGAAGAGGCAAGGAATAGTCTTAGAGGGGTGGGGGAGTGATGGTACAGGGGCATGGAGCAGTGGGGAAGAGGCTTAGAGGGATGAGGGAGAGGCAGTACAAGGGCAAGGATAGGCAGGGAATAGTCTTAGAGGGGTGGGGGAGTGGTGGTACAGGGGCATGGAGCAGTGGGGAAGAGGCTTAGAGGGATGAGGGAGAGGCAGTACAAGGGCAAGGATAGGCAGGGAATAGTCTTAGAGGGGTGGGGGAGTGGTGGTACAGGGGCATGGAGCAGTGGGGAAGAGGCTTAGAGGGATGACGGAGAGGCAGTACAAGGGAAAGGATAGGCAGGGAATAGTCTTAGAGGGGTGGGGGAGTGGTGGTACAGGGGCATGGAGCAGTGGGGAAGAGGCTTAGAGGGATAAGGGAGAGGCAGTACAAGGCAAGAAGAGGCAAGGAATAGTCTTAGAGGGGTGGGGGAGTGGTGGTACAGGGGCATGGAGCAGTGGGGAAGAGGCTTAGAGGGATGAGGGAGAGGCAGTACAAGGGCAAGGATAGGCAGGGAATAGTCTTAGAGGGGTGGGGGAGTGGTGGTACAGGGGCATGGAGCAGTGGGGAAGAGCCTTAGAGGGGTGGGAAAGATGCAGTACGGGGCATGGAACAGTGGGGAAGAGGCTTAGAGGGGTGGGGTAGAGGCAATACAGGGACATGGAGAGGCAGGGAAGAGGCTTACAGAGGTGGTAGAGTTGCAGTACAGGGACATGGAGAGGCATTCTGCAGGAGTGTCTTTCCTGCTAAGGACACTCCTTCCCTTTAAGGCTATAGACAAGCTGCTTGTCAGCAATTTCAGGAGGTGACAGTGCGGAGAAGAGGGGGCAGACAATTTAAATGCAGAGATTGAATGAGCTCTTATGAAACGGTATTAACCTTTGTGCAAATTTCATTAAAAGAGGCGAAGCAATGTAAATAAATAGTTGAAATAGTTGCAATTCACTGGCAGTTCAGGCCAGTACCAATCTGTATAATTGTCATGATTATACATTAGCATCATGCATAACACTAGTACTTGTTATTCCTTTAAAATATGGTTTTGACTGTAACGTACACTGCTACGATCAATAGAACCTCTCACATAGTGATACCGCTCTTAGCCCAGCCCCCTGTTATAAATGCTTATATGTACAATTACTTCCCTTTGTTTTACTTTATATTCATTATATTGCTTTTGTTAACATTATTCCTTGTAATTTCTGAATTTAATTACTACTTTGTTCAACTTAGAACATGACACTTCTGTGTTATGAATACATTTTTTGTTAATAAAAATTACTTTAAAAAAGCCTTTGTCATGTTTTGTTGCTGGCTTAGTCCACATGTAATTTATTTAGGGTTGCTTTTCAGGGTCTCAAAAAACACATGAAATGACAACTAGGTAGTGAGTGGAAATCTCAACAGGGATAAACAATGATAAATATATATTTTTGTTCTATAATGAGGAGAATCATAAGCTCTATCAGGTTTATTTGCTGTTATTGTCCTTGCTAAGACAGTTTTACTCATCTCCTGTCTCTGTAACACGTGTCATGAAAGAAAGAAAATTATTATTATTATGTATTTATCTAGCACCAACATTTTCCGCAGTGCTGCACAGAGTATTTTGTCTTGTCACTTAACCTTTCTTTAAAGGGGCTCCCAATCAAATCCCTACCATAGTCATATGTCTATGTACAGTATGTATTGTGTAGTGTATTTCTTGTGGTCTAGGGCCAATGTTTAGGGGGAAGCCAATTTACTTATCTGTATGTTTTTGAGCTGTGGGAGGACATTTGAGTATCCAGAGGAAAGCCGCACAGACACGGGGAGAACATACAAACTCATTGCAGATAGTGCTCTGTCTGGGATTCAAACCGGGGACCCTTCGCTGCAAGGCAAGCGAGCTAACCACTATGCCACCATGCGTAGGGGGTAGAAAATGTGATTAAACTTCCACAATAGCAACACTGGCATCAAGTTTTAATTGGAGCTTAATGCTGAATCTGTGTTATATTTTGGCTCTGCACCATGTGTAAACAAAACTCCACTGTATATAGTCTCATACACCTAGTGCTGCTATCCTGTTGGTAATACTTATTCCTGTTGCCCAATTCACTACCATTCTATTTCTTACTTCCCTCCCCCCTTTGTTAATCTCAAGCCTCTTTTGCTAGGTATGTAAATGCCGCACGAGTCTCTGATAGGAGTACTTATGCATCTTTTTCGGCTTATCATTTCCAGCTCTCCTGGATCTGACTCACTACAAAGTGTAAAGCATTAATTACTACTGAACTCTAGAGCAGTGGAGACTTGTTCTCTGGGGTGAAGAATCACACTTTTCTGTCTGGCAGTCTGGTGGACAAATCTGGATTTGCCAGGAACATGATACTTATCTGACTGTGTTGTGCAAATCTGTAAAGTTTGGTGGAGAAAGGATTTTGGTGGGGGGTTATTTTTCAGGGTTTGGGCTTGGCCTATTAGTTCCAGTAAAAAGGAACATTGAATGCTTCAGAATGCCAATACATTTTTGTACAATGTCATGCTCCCAACTTTGTGAGATCAGTTTGGAGTTGGCCCCTTCTTATTCCAACACGAAGCAGGTCTTGCTGGCGAGCACACTACACCTTGCTGCGTCTGACCAGGGAACTGCCATAGACATAATGTTATAATGCCTATGGTCGTGCAAGGGTACCGTAATTACTTCTCCCTCCGACTCCGTGTTGCTACAACTTGGAGGGGGAATAGTAATTAATGCTGCCCAAAATTTTTGAGGCAGCAGGGTGAGCAGTCATTTGGCTCACCTTGCGCCAAAATGACCAGATGGAAAAATGCCATGAATGCATTCCAACATGACTGTGCACCAGTGCACAAAGCAAGGTCCATAAACACATGAATGAGAAATTTTAGTGTGCAGAAGCTTGACATAGAAAACTGGTGTTAACCCAGGAGAACACCTTTGGGTTAAATTAGAGCAAATGCTGCCAGACTGGATTCTTTGACCAACGTCAGTGCCTGACCTCATAAATGCTGTCCTGAAAGAATATTACAGTTTATTAACAGAGATAATTTTCAGTGGACCCAAAGACTCTAGTCATATATTTATGCCTCACAGATGCATTCTGGGAGACTGTGCTTCACAGATGCACTTTTAGAAGATGTCTAAAACAGAGCCTGCTGGCAGTTCCACGACTCTGCTACTGTGTAAATCTCAATGCCCTACAAAGGTGGCACCCTTGATTCGGGACTGCATCAGTAAAGTATTTGGATCTAATAAAGGA
Organism: Hyperolius riggenbachi; assembly: GCF_040937935.1. Lineage (NCBI taxonomy): Eukaryota > Metazoa > Chordata > Amphibia > Anura > Hyperoliidae > Hyperolius > Hyperolius riggenbachi. Next base: position 307,345,598 of record NC_090648.1, read on the forward strand.
TTATTTAGTTGAGGCTGAAAAAACACAGAGTTGTAAGCATTTAGTTAAAAGAATAAAAAATAATAAACAACAAACGAGAGACTATCGGCGTGCCCATTTGATGCTGCCATGCTTTGGCTAGTCAGCTGCTCAAAAGCTCTGCCAAGAGTGTTCAACCTCACTAACCATGCCAGCATCTGAAGCCTATTACAAGAAATAAAAGTACGGTACTGTAGTTTTTTTACCGCCATTTGAAGGACACAGTTTATTTAGTAATGTGCAATTATTGCTGTCAATACATTTGTCCATCTGTTGTGGAATGCTAATGATTAGGGTAAGCTTTGCAGTATCCAGAACAGAGTGTGATATAGATTAGAAGCAGATAAAATAGATAGACTCAGTAGAGATTGCTAGGCATTAATCTACCTGATTTTGTGGTAAACATTTCTGGTGGCATCTGTAATCTTCCACTGGACTATGCCAATAGAATACACATAATATTGTGGGCATGCCTTAGGGTCCCTGGGATGTGACTCAAGTCTCAACAGGACCTATAGTCACTCCTGTGAACTGCTCAACAGGATATACACTTGTAGCATTAAAGTATGCAGGGCAAAATACACACATTCAGATAGATGGAAGAGGTGACAAGTGCAATTTTTTTACACATTGAGAAACACAAACAAGGCTGATCTATTTGGTGCTGCAAGCAATCTATTGAAAAAGAACGTAATATTAAAAACTGATAAAAAAAAATATAGACCATTTTTGGACCTGTTCTCCTACTAGGGAACATCCCTAGAATCACTTGGTTGTGATTCAGTTCTTACCAGGGCTTAGCAGGGCTTCTAAGCCCCTGATGCAGCATCCGGGCGAAACTAGTTGGGCTGAGTGCTAGCATGGCCACAGCGTCCATTGAACCATTCGGGTAAGACTCCATTTGTTTTCCGCTTCCTCCCTCTTCATCTCCATCACGCTTTTGGGTCAGTTGTGGCTCATACACTGTCTTATGTTGATATCATATACTGATACTTCTTACTATGGCTGTTGTCCTGTACTGACACGTGGTGTCCTACTGTTTGAATTCGTTCACCCTCCTATTGTATTTGTTGTTTTGTCTTCCTTTCACTAGCACTTTCATCCTCTTATACAAGCACTGTGATAGATTTGATATTTATTGCACTTAGCACTTTTTAATATTTATCCTCTTGTGATCTGATCTTTATATTCATCACTGTCACATTAATCTTTGATGTTGTAATGGGAGGCTGCTTATGTGATCATTAATTCCATTAAGCTCATGCAATTATGATATTTATTTTAGCCTTTGTCACTTTATACTGATTAGGTATATAGATATTGGCTGTTTATGTATTCAGTATTGGAACCCTGCCTACATATTATACTGTATCTATACCTTGACATGTGGACAATGTGGCCAGGCCTTGGCTTTTAATGTGTTTTTAATTATGTAAGTTTGATGTAATAAAGCATTTATATTCATTGAAGCAGTGGTTGGTTGTCCCTCTATGCAGTTTATTATGACATGCAGTTGGGAATTTTGGTTCTTTCTTTGAACCTTGTTTTGCTTACCAGGGCTTCTTTGACAGGCAGGCAACAGAAGGTATGGTTTTAGACAGAACAACAGAGCACTCATGCATGCATCAGTATGCTAAAAGACAACAAGCATTCTCAGATATATTTATGGACAGGCAAGAGCAGTTTGGTTCAGTGAGCAATAGAAAAAGGCTGAAATATTTGGTACTTCTGCTAGCACTCCATTCACTACTGGACACAGAACCCAAATAAAAAAAAAAAAAGTTGTAGAGTAGCATTTTACTTTGTTTGAAGATTTTTTTTATGTGTTTCAAGAAGAACTGTGAAATACAATATTTTAAATTAGTAGCCAGGTATTTTTTTTATTTCAATAACAATGTTTTGTGCAGTTATATGAACTTAAAGGGGAACTTCAGCCTAAACAAACATACTGTCATTAAGTTACATTAGTTATGTTAATTAAAATAGATAGGTAATATAATGTTTTACCCACCCTGTTTTAAAAGAACAGGCAAATGTTTGTGATTCATGGGGGCTGCCATCTTTGTCATGGGGGCAGCCATCTTTTTGGTTGAAAGAAGGTGACAGGGAGCATAAGACACAGTTCCAACTGTCCTGTGTCCCGATTACCCCTCCCAGCTGCACACCCTAGGCTTCAAATGTCAAATTCAAAATGTCAAAAAAAAAATTGCACCAAAACAGCAGAACAACAACAACAACATCAGAAATCCCATCATGCTTTGCACAGCATCAGGGGAAAAATGCCCGGGAAGTTTTCTTCTGTGCAGCTAAAAATGAGGCTTGTATAAGAGAAACAAAGTTCTGATGCTGTGAAACTGTTAAAGAAACACCAGGCCTTTTCAGTGCTGCTGAGTCGATTTTTAGTCTGGAGGTTCACTTTAAGGTCCCTTCCAAACAGGATGTAGTCAAAGACCTTGAAGGAAGGACTCATGAGCTGAAAGACTTATGGTTCCTCCTAGACTGTTGGTTTCCCTTTGCTCCATGCCAGATCCAGATAAGCCACCCCCCCCACCATCTCTTTGAAGGACTGCAGATATAATTTGATGGATGGCCCTGTTAACTCTCTTTCACCTCTGCAAGGGGGGATGGGACTAGCATCTTCCTATTGTTTATAAATAGTACCTAATAATAATAAAAATACATAGTAAAAATTAAAACACAGTACATGTGTCTATGCTTTGTCCCTCTATATGCATACATTGTTTACAGTTTGCTGATGACATTGGTAACCACAGTAATTCCATATGGCAGACACTGAGCTTCATCGACTAAGCTGAATTTTTCAATGAAAAGTTCAGCTGGAAATTTTGGTAATTAAATGCAACATTTTGTGGAATTATTAAATAAATGCAATTTCTATAGACACTTATGAAAACAAGCAAAAGGTTCACCTTAACACTTTGTTTTGTGCCATATAAAAAAGCAGATAAAGTTTCATACTGGACCTTCTTTACCCACCCCCTGACACATTAATCCAGAAAGAAAGAAAAAGAAAAGACAGAAAAACATTAAAAGAAACAGCAAATTAGAGATAAACTATCATATGAAACTGAGTCAAAACACATATTGCCTGAACGCTTTTTGACACTATTCTCTGTCGATCGGAAGGATGAAACACGTAGATATGGATGGTTTTGCAACAGTTCTGCAGCATGGTTCTGTAGCAGTTGACAGCTGTACAACTGTTGATACACTTCTCCCCCCAACTCCCTTGCATTCCAGTGTAACTGTTCAAACATGCAGCTAAAAAAGCAGCTGCACAGGCGCTTGTCAACCTGATGATTGATCACAGTTTCTGAATGCTGCATGCAGCATTTATCCCCATGGTTTAGCTGCTGAACATCTGTAACAGACTTGTGACAAGTCCAGTGGTGCTGCTATGAAAATGGAATACAACACTAGTATGTGCCCATTGTATTTTCTTGTGTCAGGAATGAGACCGGCTACTTCACAACTATAACTAGGCCTCAAACCTCAGATCGTGCCTGAAAGTAGTGCTGGTAAAATATCCACCAACAACCATTAACCAACAACCATGGCACAAAGACAATCACATTTCAATACATCAAAACATACAACATGCATACATTCTTCTTATTTTGCTGTCTTCTGCCTTCTGTCTGCTGTTTAGCATATTATCTTTGAGGTCATATTTTATTTCTATCTTTTTCTTACATGTTTCTGACCGTACTGGGAGACCATAGAAGTAAAAGTAGAGGTTCAGGGAAGTCTCTGGTGACCACTGGCTAGCCTATTGCTGAAAATACTGAAAATTTAGGAAACAGAAGTCATGAAGCATGGGAGCTTCATGAGTTCCCTCCTCCACCAAGCTGTTCCCCTAGTGTCCAGGTACAGTATAATGTCGTTATAGTAAACTCCAAAGGACCAGGAAAAGTGGTTTACTATGTAAGAAATTGTCCTAGAAATGGCCCAGCATGCCCTAGTACATTCTTTGCTGCAGAGAAAAGACTGTCCTTCCATTGGAGGTACAGTACAAGCACTTGCATATTTTATTTTTTATTTATTTAAGTATTTATATAGAGCTGACATATTACGCAGCGCAGTTCAGAGTGTCACTTGTCATTAACCGTCCCTCAGAGGGGCTCTGTAATGATCTGCTTAGCTGTCTGCACAGGCAGACAGCTGTTTGACCATTCTTTAGGTCTGAGTGCTGCAGGTCTCTGGAAAAGAGACCTGTCTTCACTTTGCAAGTTTCAGAGTTGCTCTGCTGGTGAGGAATTTGCATACACTTGTCATGCAAATTGCTTAGCTGCTTCCTTTGATGGTTTACAGTATAAATACCTTTTTCTCCCAGAATTTCTTGCTGGTCATGATGGTTGGTTCCTGCTAACTCACCTGGAGTATCAGCCTTTGCTATTGTTTGCTAAGATTATCTTAGAGTAATTCCTTGGGACTGCACTGGGCATCCCTTCTAGCGTAGTCAGGTTGTATTATCTGTTTTGCCTTGTATTGTCTATCTGTTGCGATTGTCTTGTCGCCAGCAGCGGTCGGCAGGAAATCGTTCTGTCTGTAGGGGTGCAAGCCAGAGCAGCGGTTGCTACTGGTTGCTCCATCTGTTTGTCTTTCTGGATCACATTCGCCCTAGCGGTAGTGGCGGTGGTTCCTTCTGTACTCCGTCTTAGGGGTGCAAGCCAGAGCAGCAGTTGCTACTGGTTGCTCCATCTGTTTGTCTGTCTGGATCGCATCCGCTCTAGCGGTAGTGGCGGTGGTTCCTTCTGTGCTCTGTCTAGGAGTGTAGGCCAGAGCTGCGGTTGCTGCTGGCTACTCCTTCTGTCTGTCTTGTCTGGTACGCTTGCTGTAGGCTCGGTGAGGTAACCGTTTAGCAAGCGTTCGCGTTCTCTATTCCGTGTTTGTGTTACATTGCTTAGTCAGGGTGGCACGCTTATCACTGGGCGCATAACGCGCGGTGATCGTGTCTTAAATGCGTTCTCTGTTGCGAATGAGTGCGGAGTTCGTGTTTAGCTAGCGTTTGTTAATTTCCTTGGCGTTCTGATTATTGTTATTTGCTGTGTCTTTCTTGCTACACTTGTGCTCTGTTTTACTCGGTCTTGTGTCACTATTGACAATCGCCATTCTTGCAATTGCGTTCCCACTTGGTTTCCGCTGTTGTGTGTTCACCGTCGCTGGGTGGCGACTGGATTGGTGGACACACATACATTCTGTCTCTGTGCTCACTTTCTCTCTACAGGTGCATTGCACCAAAGCTGGGTTCTTTCGTTTTACACGCTTGTGGAGGACTTCCGCAGTGTCAGCGCACATCTTGTGCGCTGACCACGGATATAGTTCCACAATCGTTACAGGCTCACAATCTAATACCTACCATAGTCATATGTTTATGTATGTATCATGTAGTGCATGTCCATATACATCCCATAAGAAATGCAATCCTCGGCGGATTCTTATCCAATGATTCACTTTATTTCACATCATATGGTGGTTACACAGCATACCATGACCAGCACAACGTTTCGGGTATGGTGCCCATTCTCATGTAGTGCATCTGTCATAGTCTAGGGCCAATTTAGGGGGAAGCCATTTCAATTATCTGTGTGTTTTTTGGGATGTGGGAGGAAACCGGAGTGCCTGGAGAAACCCCACACAGACACTGGTAGAATATACAAACACCTTGCAGATTTTGACCTGGCTGGGATTCGAACCCGGGGACCTAGTGCTGCAAGGTGAGAGCGCCAACCACTGTTTTTAAGTTCTCCTTAAAAATTGCAGCGATCACTGAATAGAGGCAGCCACTTGCTTCCTGTGAGTTGCTCCGATACCTCTGCGGGTGAGTCTTGCTTCTAGGGATGGTCGGAAATGCCAATTTCCGAATCCACTGTAAATCCGCATTCCGCCATTGCCAAATACCGATTCCGCTTTCCGCTACCAATTTCCGCATTGCAATGCGGAATTTCTGCCGGAAATCGCGGAAATTCCTCCCGACTTTAACATCGATTTTCTCAAAAACTATAAGGTCTTTTTGAAAACTTTCTTTTGCATCTTGTGCAGAAGATTCAGTTTAATACACTCTGAAAATTTGGTGTTTCTAGGGCTTACGGGGGCTTTGCTATTAACCGCTAAAGTCGGCGGATTTTTACTGTAATGTAAATGCAGAAAATAGGCAGATGCAGATTTTACCGACTTTAGCGGTTAATAGCAAAGCCCCCGTAAGTCCTAGAAACATCAAAGTTTTCAAAAAGACCTTATAGTTTTTGAGAAAATCGATGTTAAAGTCGGGCAGAATTTCCGCGATTTCCGGCGGAAATTTCTGCGATTTCCGGCAGAAATCCGCCTAATGCACTTGCATTACCAATTTCCGCATTCCGATGCGGAAATTGCATTTCCGCGGAATCCGAATGGGCATCCCTACTTGCTTCACATGTTCTGCAAAACGTTTTGCTCACACTTAAGCCAACCATGAAGCCTCTTCAAAATGCAGCCAATCATGATAAGCCACTCGCATGTATATTGCGAGTGGCTTCGGTACCTCCGTGGACAGGATTGAGCACTCGCCTTTCCACTCTTAGTTTTGCAGCAAGCAGGCACACTCTGATCTGCACTACATGTAAAAGTAGCTTGTACTATGCTCCACACACTACCAGGAGCATCATCGCTAACAAGGGAAAAGATACCCAGGAGTACGTACAATACCCTAGGAGGACTGTGACAATACTTTTATCTGTGATTGCAAAGTGGAAGTGGTAACACTGCATTTTCTTTTGTTTACATTCACATTATTCCTCGTTTCCCCAGGCTACTTATTTGTACAGTACTGTATATTCAGCGCTGATGCCATTCTTTTTGTATTAGAAATGTTATCAGGCATCAGCTCACTTGCAACCAGCCTGAAGAGAGCAGCTGACTATGGGTTTCACACTGACATATGACGGATGCACCACTCATTGTTTACTATTACCAGAGTCAGTGATGTTGGGGCCAAAAAACATGTTTACTATAACAGAAGTTTTATTATAACTATACCAGGCGTTGCTCTCATAGACTTCTAAAGGAGATTGGCAAGGACTTGGAGAGGTACTTTAATATACCCAAATGTCTACTATATCAGAGCATATCATAGCGAGATTATACTGTATATCCCATGAGCATGTAGACTCTGCCGTGTGCTTTTTTCTCCTTTGCCACTGTATTAAAGGGGCTCTGAGCAGAAGCCATGGTTATGCATATAAGCATACCCACGGCTCTTTAGTAAAGAGGGGACACTTACCATCCCCTTCAGTAAGTGTTCCTGCTCCCCGAGTGGTGCTCCAGAACAGGAAGCCTACGGCTTCCTGGCTTCTTCCTCCCCTCCGCATGCTTGTGAATACATAATGACGCATGGCTGAGGGAGGGGAAAGAAGCCAGGAAGTCTGTGAATGTGCAGAGCGGACCCGCAGGCTTCTTTCTGTTCCGGAGCACAGTGCGACTTTAGGTCAGAGTCGCTCCCCTTTCAATGTAATTTATTACAGCCACCCGGGGATAGCCACGCCTTCTGCTCAGAGTCCCTTTAATGCACAGTATCCAGGCACCAGCAAATAAGCAAATGCACAATGAAAGGTTGGAATGCATAACGTTACCTCTAAGTAGTGCCCAGGGCAAGTTTGGATGGCCTATGCTTTTAAACTGTTCCGGTTTTATATAATATTGGGATACCCGCAATCCACTATCAACAATGACACAGGCTTTGATAATTTTGTAACGTTAAAAAAGTACTACGTTTATTACTTCTCTATTTAGATTTGAATAAAGAAAAGTAGTTTTAAGACTTTTTTACTGTCTGTCTCTTGAAAAGTTTTTTCTTCAATTTCTGTTAAGGTGAACCTAATAATTGGTACAGGGAGTGAGGTCTACTATGAACAGGACAGCAAGCAAACCGTCTTTCTGAGAAAGTGCTTATTAAAATCTCCTTTGGAAATATCTGTCATTATTTTATGTTGATTCCACCACAATAATTTCTACAGGAAATAAGGAGAAATAGCCTCACTTGAGATAAAGACGCCAAAAGCAAAATTGACAATGCTCTGCATATTCTACTAAAAGGACAAGTAAAAGCACGTCGGTGGAGGTGCCCAGATGTATGCAATGGTAGTCAAGTTTGTAACGTTACTTGTAACGTAATTTGTTACCTCCAGAAGAAGACTCTCATAGATGGAACAAGGGAGTCTTTATTAAAAAAATGGTTATACTGTAGACAACGCGTTTCACGGGACACAGCTCTCTTCCTCAGGTCAATAAAACAGATAACCTTATTTCCAGCTATGCAGAGCAGGGGCGCATAGATCTGATCTAGTCTAGTCTAGTCTGATCTATGCGCCCCCACTCTGCACGGCTGGAAATAAGGTTATCTGTTTTATTGACCTGAGGAAGTGGGCTGTGTCCCGTGAAACGCGCTGTCTACAATATAACCGTTTTTTTTTTAATAAAGACTCCCTTGTTCCATCTATGGGAGTCTTCTTCTGGAGGTAAGAGACCTCCGTTACAAATTTTACTACCATTGCATACACTTGGGCGCCTCCACCGACGTGCTTTTACTTGTGTATCCAACACCTCTCTGAGGTGCCATCCCTACCACTGGGCGACACGGCCGACCAGGGTACAGGACCATGGGAGGAGAGCGACCACCCAGATCCAGAGGGTCTACCGAGCGGAAACTTTTTTTTCCGCATGCCAATACGGTGGTTGCAGGACAGCAACCCACCTTTGTGAGTATCTAATATTCACAATTCTGTTCCTCCAAATTTTCCCAACGATACTACATCATAAGTACTCCCCGTTTCACCTTTTCCACAGGTCGAGGAAAACTCCCATTGCTAAAGGGGCACCCCAGACCAACACAGATATCTACTAAAAGGAGTACTTTAAAGGGATTCTGAAGTGAAAATAAACGTATGATATAATGAATTGTATGTGTAGTACAGCTAAGAAATAGAACATTAGTGGTAAAGGAAAGAGTCTCATATTGTTTCCAGTACAGGTAGAGTTAAGAAACTTCAGTTGTTATCTATGCAATAGAGCTTCTTTGAGCTCTCTGACCCAACTTGGTTCTATTTTCTGAAGCGCTTATACATCAAAAAACCGGTGAAAACAGCTTAAGATAAGGTTTTACTGCAGGGGAGTTCAAAGGGTCATTAGCTCTGCTGTGTTTAAAATACAGAGTGTGGTTTGTAATTGCAAATATGACAGAATGATGCAATGTTATAAAGAAGCTATATAACTAAAAATAAAAATTATAAGACTATTTTCTGTGCTACTAATGTTCTATTCATTATCTGTACTATACATACAGTTCATTATATCATAAGTTTTTTTTTTGGCTTCAGTGTAACTTTGAGGTGATGTCAGGTACTATTTTTCATGGGTGGGAAAGAAGGATTAATGTCTCATGTGCTAGTAAACAAATTCCTTGAGCCTATATAGCATCAAGTTATGAAGTAATGCAAATGAAGGAGCTGTATTGTGATTATGTCAGAGAATGTGTCACACTGTCACTGGAGAAATGTCAGTTCATTTTGATAGAATCAACTAATAACCAACAAAATCACGGATATTTGTCTGTCAGTTTGATGACCAATAATGAGGCTGCTTACACAATCAAAATGTTGTGCTTTCTGTTTATTTCAAACAGTCATTTTTAAACATCAAGTGATGAGTCATTATTAGATGCTTGATTTACATAAACCACTAACTTAACACTAATGATAGATTTTGAAGAGAATTAAGCAAGGAATGCAGCATGACTAATCTAGCCATTATGTACTCATACATGCTTCATGGGCATTAGTAAGTAGTTCACTGCAGAACTGCAAGCCGCAAGCAGGCGTGACAGAAACATACAGGCACTCCGAGGGGTTCTATCACAGCCTCCCGTTATGACTCATTCTCTCTATAAAATATATATCTCTGCACTCCTGAGAGCATCTTCCTCAAAAACAAACATCGCTGTGAAAAATGAACAATGGCTTGAGCAGGTGAAACCTATATAGTTCATCAAATGGAAAAAAAATGTTTAGGTATGCAAATTTTATGGGGCAACAAACAAACAGCACAGCTAAGAAAAGATTGATTGTTTGTGGAAGTATGCTGTGTTATCTGTTATAATGTGGAGTGTTAAAGGGAGACCGTAATCAAGAATTGAACTTCATCCTAATCAGTAGCTGATACCCTCTTTCCCATGAGAAATCTTTTCCTTTTTAACAAACAGATCATCAGGGGGCTCTGTACGGCTGATATTGTGGTGAAACCCCTCCCACAGTGTGATGTCAGGACCAAGGTTCTTGCTTCTTCCTTGCTGCATTGTGGGAAATAACAGCTGTTTCCAACTGCCAAAAAAGCAAGCAGCACCTTCGTCCACTAACATCACCTGCCAGCAGTAAAAATGTCACCATGTGATAAATATCAGAATGTAAATCAGGGAGAGGAAATATTTTACAATGGGCAAACACCGACTAAATCATTTATACATAATTATTGTAAAAATTAAGCACTTTTTATTACATTATTTTCACTGGAGTTCCTCTTTAAAGGACATCTCTAGCATTTGCCAAAATAATCAGCTAATAGGACAGTGCATAGGCTGTAGCTGTGACCCAGCTGGGTGGCCGCATTTAAAGAGTGGTGGCAACAGCACGATGGAGGGGAGGCCAAAGGAACTGAGGGGTCAGTTAGATTATGGGGGTATTTAAGAAGCAACAGGTATGGCTAAATATTTTTTTTTTTTGTTAGTTCAGTTGTGCTTTAAGGCCCACCAACAGTGCATGTTTGGCAGGAAACCACAAACATTCACATGTGGGGTAATTAGTGTCTCAAGAATTTTCATTACCTCTGTAGATTTCCACGAAGCATGGACTTTTGGTGGGCCCTGAGAACAGGATTGGGGAACACTAACCCATTGGACAGATCATTTTTTTTATACCTGTTTGTTTTGTATTTTAACCACTGTGGATTATACATTTTACATTGCAATTTATTTATTATATTATTACAGATATTGTTGCCTAGCACGCACACTCTTCCAATCCCTTGCATAGAACTCAGACTTTAGATTTGTCTTTAGTTCAGCCCAGTAGCATCCCTGCATCTGAACTAGGTGACATGCCACATGAGATAGGTGAGCATGGGCACCATGCTAAGTGCTAAGGTCTGGGTAGCCGAGAGGGTAAGAATTATGCAGAAAACAATATAATGTTCTATATGCACTCTCCTTAGGATTTCAGGTGATGCAATGTATGTATCATAGCTTGATTAAAATATAACTTTAATCTATTTTAGTCCTACAGCAAAGTCCTGGTAGATAGTATTATAGAGTAAACCTCATAAACAATTAAAAAATCTACATATAGTACAAAGAGTAAAACTCAAAGGCCGTGATGTACAACCTGGGATCTGCAGATGCCAAAGTGCACCTTGCTACGTGTCCCAGTAACCACATCAGTTATTTCCAGCATATTGGATGCTTGTCCAACTAACTAAGGTTTCATTGCCTATAAACTAATAGGGGGACTGTTATGCTCCCATCAATTCACGGAATGTTCAGCAGCATGTTCATACTAACTAGAAGTTGGTTATGTTATCAAAGAGTCTACGTACATTATGGACTTGTAGCCAAAAAAAGTCTGTGTGGCTGGTAGCCAGATCACACTACTGGAGAGCTTTATAGAGAATTCAGTAATGGTTTAGCCAGCAAGAGGACCCGGAGGACTTTATTTTGGAGCATTTGCAATGAATGGCTTTATTGTATGACAAATAAGTGCCATAAGTGGAAATAGAACTCTATCTGAAACCATTATGTGTAAGAGGGCTATATTTTGTGGGGTTATGTGAATTCTGTACGAACAGATATAAAACTTGCATAGCCAAAGTTTCAGGAAATCTGACGAACCTCATGGTTGTTGGAAATCAAAAAGGGATGCATCATTTTAAATACTGTAGTGGATATTTTCAATACATCTATTAGTATAGAATCAGAAGATGCATAAAGAAGTCAATGATTACTTTGAGTCAAGCCTAAAATTTGTTAGGGGTCTGATATAAGCTTGTATGATGGACTTTGGCCAAAACAGTGCACAACCACTGCTTTTTGGTAATTTTTAAGAAATATGGTTTTCCATTAATGACAATAGTTCATGCTTTCAGAACTCATAGACTCACAACAAATAAGTACTCTGCAGGATTACAGTGGCTTATGGATAGAAAATAAAACTTTAATAGATAATTGGCTACTACAGAAAGTTTCACTTTAGTTACTACAGTCAGATAATGAATTATAAAAATAGTAATTCAGAGATGTTTAACCTATTTTGGTTCCTGGACGTAGAAACTACGTCCAGGAACCATGCGCGCTCCCGCACGCTCCCGCGGGTGATCGCGCGCATGCACGCGCACTCCCGGCCCGCAGTTCATTAGCCAGGCAATTAGTGAATCGGGCTATAGAGCCCGATCACTGATTCCTCTCCCCCGCTGAAAAAGCGACAGCTTCTCTCGGAAGCTTCGCTTTTTCTGGATGTAATGTACCCCATGCGTCGCTCTAAACGTGTGTTATGCTTAGAGTGACGTCATGTAAGCAAACTCATGGCCGCCATCTTGTGGCCAAAAAGTAATACTACAACTAAAAGTTAAAAAAAATGAAAATCAACACACATTTACATTATAAACATATTGTTTACCTCCCACCCTCCCAAAACTACCCAAATAAAATGTTTAATATAAAAAAAAATAACATTACAATAAAAAAAAACATGTAAATATTTACCTAAGGGTCTAAACTTTTTAAATATCAATGTAAAGATGAAATATTTCTATATTTTTATTATTTTAACCACTTCAGGATTCGGCGTACGCTTAACTACGCCCCTGAATCCTGAAGTGGATTCCATGGAAACGGCCGCTCGTTCGAGCGGCCGTTCCATGTCAGTTCACGGAGGGTGTCTCCGTGAACACCCTGCGAGCCGCCGATCGTGGCTCGCAGGGTAAATGTAAACACACGGGGAAGATCTTCCCCGCTGTTTACATGTATACGGCGCTGCTGCGCAGCAGCGGCGTAGCGGAGATCGCCGATCCCCGGCCTCTGATTGCCCGGGGATTGCCGGCACCTAATAGGCTGAAGCCTGTCCTATCCGGCGCAGGACGGAATTCCGTCCTGCGCCGCTCACAGGGGGAGGGAGAGGGAGGGAAGGGGAAGGAGGCCAGGAAGCGCTGCGGAGGGGGGCTTTGAAGAGCCCCCCCGCAAGCGCAAACAGCCAGCGGCGATCAGACCCCCCTAGCAGGACATCCCCCTAGTGGGGGAAAAAAGGGGGGTAGTCTGATCGCCCTGGCTGCTAGCTGATCGGTGCTGCAGGCTGGAGAGCCCACGCAGCACCGATCAGGCAACCCCCCCTGGTACAGAAGTGGTTAAACTTGTAAATAGTGATAGATGCAAAACGAAAAAAATGCACCTTTATTTCCAAATAAAATATTGTCGCCATACATTGTGATAGGGACATAATTTTAACGGTGTAATAACCAGGACATATGGGCAAATATAATACGTGAGTTTTAATTATGGAGGCATGTATTATTTTAAAACTATAATGGCTGAAAACTGAGAAATAATCAATTTTTTTCCGTTTTTTTCTTATTCTTCCTGTTAAAATGCATTTACAGTAAAGTGGCTCTTAGCAAAATGTACCCCCCAAAGAAAGCCTAATTGGTGGCGGAAAAAACAAAATATAGATCAGTTCATTGTGATAAGTAGTGATAAAGTTATAGGCTAATGAATGGGAGGTGAACATTTCTCAAGTGAAAACGATGGAACGCGAATGGGTTAAAGAAACATTACAGTGAGTGGAATATGGAGGCTGCCATATTGATACCACATGATAAAAATGCAATTTGTCGTGCTGGCTCAGTATGTAGCAGAGACAGAAACATGTCAAATCTGTGCAAATAAAATAAAAGAAGGCTAGTGCAAGGTAGCCAGATTTTATACCTTCCATGTTTCTCTTAATTCAAGTTACTTCTTTTGTAGCATAAATCTGTTGATCTGCTAATTTGATCTGGGCATGTTTTAGCCTACCGCTGGTTTGTTTTGCTTTCCAGTTGTTTTCTCTGTGTTTATGTTGGCATGGCAAAATCCTTCAGTTTACTTTCAAGCATACCCATATTGAGCAAGGTATTAATTTGCAATGAAGCAGTGGAGCATGCACAGAGTAAGACTGCAAATTATTATTACTGTTCATGTGAAGTCTCTGGAATTATTCTAATCATAAGTTCTCTTACTAGGATTCGCTCTGCTTCTCTGCTACCCATCAAAGAGCCTATTTTTTTCCAGGAATTACTTCAATTTTTATCAGGGATGCCCATGAAAACACTTGGAAGAGATACTCCTACAACTTTGTTGATTTAAAACTAGTATAGATTGAAAGACTTAAAACATAACACTTTTTTACTCACTCAATTTTAGAAATGAATGAAACGGTCCTATCATACAATCCAAGGAAACATGTATTTTTTTACCCATGCTCTGTAATGTGCACTCTCTGTTCATCTGCTCTAGATGCTGATGCTTAAGTTACTATGGAAACAGTCTAGCTCTTGGTTTTCTGCATTCACGGAATAACATCCCTTCGCTGTCTTATTGATTTGAAAACTCATTGTACCAAGGCTGTGACATCAAACCAAATAGGGGATCTGTCCTCTCCTATCAATACATGATTGCAGATCTTCTTATCAGACCTACATGTCAATAAAAAACAAGCAACTTAGTTCTGTGTGGACTCACAAGATATTACAACCTGTGAACAGCACAACAATTAGAAGCAGTCAACAGATTTACATTGTCTTCTAAATGAGGTGCAGCAGGTGAGAGCAGGCTACAGGTTTTTCTTTCTGACGTCTGTCTACATTCCTAACTACACTTTCAAAATGTACAAAATATTCAAATAATAACATGTAAAGATAAATGCATATTTGTTTAGTGTTGTAATTAAATAAGTATAATGAAAGGTAGTATTGCATTAAAAAAAACTATAATTAAAGGTTAAAAAGGTTCAGAAATCATTGGAATTTAGTGTCTCTGTTGGTGTTGGTTGGTGTATCTACTCTGTAATGCTGTATTTTCTTAAAAAAGGAACTTTACTGAATGTAACTTTATAAATAAAATTATTTATATTTTACAACATTTATTCATACATTATTTATTCAATGTATGCCCATTGTAAAATCTTTTCTCACTTTGGAATATTTGCTTTGTGTGTGTTCCGAAGTGAGCAGAAACAATACAAGTCTCTTAGAGTGATATTACACTCCTGACGAAGCCCTACGGGGTGAAACATGTCAAGCACTGGGTGGTGTTATCACTATATATATATATATATATATATATATATATATATATATATGTATATATATATATATATTTAGATATATATATGCACCCCAAGTTATATGTACCCCAGCATCTCCAGTACTGTTGGTGGGCAACTACTGATAATTAGATACCACACACATAGAACCACTTTTCCGACATTATTTGTCGTTCGTATGGTGAATATCCCACGAGAACTATTCATTTCCACAGTGTGTTATTGGACAAGACTCTGGAGGATAGTTAAAGCCCACTCCTGATACACTTTGGTGGGGGATGAAAAAATACCCCTCCAGTGTACCTTTCCTGATGTTTCCAGCACACACAATCATAGTATTGTTTTATTAATAAAGTGTATACGCTTTTACCTTAGTTTGCCAGTTAGGGCATTGTCCAGTGAACCTTTGCAACAATATAATTTAATTTATGCAATCAAGAAGTACTCCATGCTGAATTGATGTCAATAAACTTACTATATACTCCGGACGTTTGAAGGCTGGTGTCTATTTGCTGCAAGGTGTGAGGACATCCAAGACACAATTTTTAACATCTCTCTGACTATCCCTTGTAGGCAGTGTAATGCCTAGGCAGAGTATACAGGCCTTTTTTTAATTACAGTTTTTACTTGTTTGTACTGTATTTTACCTCTAAAAGGCTTTCACATGTATCTTTCTGAATCACATATAAGGCTTTGAAGCTAAAAGTTGAAAAGATATGTAATTAGGTATAATCTCACAAAACATTGGTTATAAAGGCAGAACAAGATACGCAGGAAACAGTGATTCAAGAAAAATGCTACTAAGAGGAAAGGTTCCCCTTTTCATTTCACAAAAAAGGGATAGCACAACGTTTAGAGTCCCAAAGATATGTAGGGAACAATGGCAGAATTCAGCCAAAAATGCTGATTGTAAAAAAATGCTTAAAATGAAAACATTCAGATTTGAAAGTAAACTCCAAACAACTGATTTTTTGCATGTAGATTAAAAAAAATAAGGTGGTGTCAGCGGTACACCTTTTTGTGTTATCACCTTTACAGAGCAACATCTTTAGTTCTAATGAGTGATGCAGACACACAGACACTTATAAACATCTGAGTATCACCTTTACTAATTAGGATTGAGCAACTTGTGCTGTTAGAGGCGTGAACTGTACATAGGTCTTGGAAATGGAAATGATTCATACTGAGACTAGTTGCAATGAAACCAGTGGCTTACCTGGCAGCTAATAGTGAATGGGATGGAGATGGAGATGAGGGGGAACCAATTCACATCATTTAGCAGCTGTGTCCAACTGCTGCTTACACAACAAGGGTGGTGTTTGGGTATGTTTACAGCACTTTACAGCCAAGTGAATGCAAAGCGGAACCTGAAGTTCCTGAACCATTCAGCTCAGATCGTTTCTCCACTCCTAGGGTTTGGAGAAAGCTCAGTAAGCATCACACACATTTACTGAACAAATTGCTCCACCACAAAAATAATCTAAATATAAACTAAGCCATGCAACTAAATCAGGATTGCAGATTTTGATCCTTTGGCTTAGTACCCTTGCATCACATCTTGCATGGGCCGCAGTGAAGCTACAAGGTTTACAAATCTGCAGACCAGTGTTATTCTACTCCAATCACGAAGTGTGATAAGCTCTCTGAAAATAAACAGGGAATAGTGCCCATGACTGAGCTGAGGTGCCTTGCAAACACTTGTACATGTGAATGCCTAATGTATGGAGAGTGGAGGAAAAGATGAGAAGTGTAGTCTTACCCTAGATCATATTATTCTTTTAATTAGCTATGCAGGTTGGGGACAAGTTGTGGGGTGCCAGCAAGCAGTGTCGCTACCGCCAAGACAGACATTCATAAGTACAGGCAATCCACTTACTTCACCCAACAGTTTAATTACCAGCAAGACAGTGCTAATCAGCCAGTGCGTGTAATATTTGCAAACAAAATTAAACAGCCTTGCATGTCAATTAAACTTGTGCAAAACAAGAAAGGTACACTTGTACAAAGACGCCAATCATAGTGTAAAATCCACTAAAAACTGTTTAAAAAGGGAAGTAGCGGTGGACTTACCTCCCCAAAGAAGACCCTATTTTGTCGACTTTCAGACAAAAAATGGCTTTATTTGTTTACTCCACAGTATGGATATGAATGGTTGAATCACACACTGACTTTTCTCACCATTTGGTGACTACAGTGCAGCAATCATCCCACTGGAAGTCCTGACTTTACTAGCCATGCAAAGTAATGCCTCTCACTGCTGAGTTAGCAGGAGCACTGAGACTCCTGACATTAGACAGCGAGAGTAGCAGGAGTCATAGCAGTTGGGTCAATCTGGTAAATCTTGTACATGCCTACACCAGTTGCACAAATGCTATATACAGTGGGATGCGAAAGTTTGGGCAACCTTGTTAATTGTCATGATTTTCCTGTGTAAATCGTTGGTTGTTACCATAAAAAATGTCAGTTAAATATATCATATAGGAGACACACACAGTAATATTTGAGAAGGGAAATGAAGTGTATTGGATTTACAGAAAGTGCAAAATAATTTTTTTAATAAAATTAAGCAGGTGCATAAATTTGGGCACTGTTGTCATTTTATTGATTCCAAAACCTTTAGAACTAATTATTGGAACTCAAATTGGCTTGGTAAGCTCAGTGACCCTGACCTACGTACACAGGTGAATCCAATTATGAGAAAGAGTATTTAAGGGGGTCAACTGTAAGTTTCCTGTCTCTTTTAATTTTCTCTGAGGGTCTCAAAACACTTCTCAAATGACCTGAAGACACAGATTGTTCCCCGTCATGGTTTAGGGGAAGGATACAGAAAGCTGTCTCAGAGATTTCAGCTGTCTGATTTCACAGTTAGGAACATATTGAGGAAATGGAAGACCACAGGCTCAGTTCAAGTTTAGTCTCAAAGTGGCAGACCCAGGGCCGGCCCGCTCATGAGGCGGGGTGAAACTTCTGCCTCAGGCGGCAAATTTCCAGGGGCGGCACCCGCCCGTCCGTGGGTGTGGGGAGCCGCCCGCCGAGCTGGAGGGGTAGCTGGCAGGACGGGGGTATTGGGCCAGCGGCGGGGAGGGGGGTCGGACCCCCTCGCCTGGGTCCCCCGTCCTCCGCTCCCCTCCAGCCTTAAATAGAAGCAGCCACTATGTGTAAGAGGAACGGGCCAGGAGGACTCACCTCTTCCTCGTTCCAGCGTGCGCCCCACTGACGTCACTTCCTGCAATGCTGCAGGAAGTGACGTCAGTGGAGCGCACGCTGGGAAGAGGTGAGTGTCCTCCCCGCCCGTTCCTCTTAATACACATAGCGGCTGCTTCTATTTAAGGCTGGAGGGGAGCGGAGGACGGGGGACCCAGGCGAGGGGGTCCGACCCCCCTCCCCGCCGCTGGCCCAATACCCCCGTCCTGCCAGCTACCCCTCCAGCTCGGCGGGCGGCTCCCCACACCCACGGACGGGCGGGTGCCGCCCCTGGAAATTTGCCGGGGGGGGGGGGGGGGGGGCGGCGGCGGTGTGCAAAAAATTTGCCACAGGCGGCAAAAAGTCTAGGGCCGGCCCTGGGCAGACCAAGAAAAATCTCAGATAAATAGAACGACAAAAGGTGAGAACAGTCAGAGTCAACCCACAGACCAGCACCACAGGCCTACAACATCATCTTGCTGCAGATGGAGTCAATGTGCATCGTTCAACCATTTGGTGCACTTTTCACAAGGAGATGCTGTATGCGAGGGTGATGCAGAGGAAGCCTTTTCTCCACCCACAGCAAAACAGAGCCACTTGAGGTATGCTAAAGCACATTTGGACTAGTCAACTTCATTTGGGAATAAGGTGCTGTGGACTGATGAAACTAAAATTTAGTTTTTTGGGCATACTGTAACAAAGGGCGTTATGGATGGAGGAAATACAACACAGCATTCCAAGAGAAACACCTGCTACCTACAGTAAAATATGCTGGTGGTTCCATCATGCTGTGAGGCTGTGTGGCCACTGCAGGGACTGGGAATCTTGTCAAAGTTGAGGGACGCATGGATTCCACTCAGTATCAGCAGATTCTAGAGACCAATGTCCAGGAATCAGTGACAAAGCTGAAGCTGCGCCAGGGCTGGATCTTTCAACAAGACAACGACTCTAAACACTGCTCTGAATCCACTAAGGCATTCATGCAGAGGAACAAGTACAATGTTCTGGAATGGCCATCTCAGTCCCCAGATCTGAGTATAATTGAAAATCTGTGGTGTGAGTTAAAGAGAGCGGTCCATGCTCGGAAGCCATCAAACCTGAATGAACTAGAGCTGTTTTGTAAAGAGGAATGGTCAAAAATACCTTCAACCAGAATCCAGACTCTCATTGGGACCTACAGGAAGCATTTAGAGGCTGTAATTTCTGCAAAAGGAGGCTCTACTAAATATTGATTTCATTGCTTTTTTTGTGGTGCCCTTATTTATACACCTGCCTAATAAATAATTTTAAACAGTTATTGCACACTTTCTGTAAATTCAATAAACTTAATTTCACTTCTCAAATATCACTGTATGAGTCTCCTATATGTTATATTTAATTGACATTTTTTTATCGTAACAACCAATAGTTCATACAGGAAGATCATGACGATTAACAAGGTTGCCCAAACTTTCGCACCCCACTGGAGATGGTGGATGGTACAATCTGTATAATTAGTGTAGCACCCATCCAGTATAAAATTAACATGATTGTATAATAGCTATCTAATAAAAATATATTAGTAATAAGTAACAGTAGTGGAAAAAGAGATAATCATGGAGATGCCATTTGAAATTGGGCCAGTCAAAATCAACAGTGATAATGAACATCTCACTGATGAACTCTATGGAGAAAGCCATAAGTCTGGAAAGATAGGTGAGGTTGAGATGTAAAGCAGTAGGCAGATTGTCCAGCAGATAGCTGAGAATGACTCTTTCAGATTCTGCAGTAAGGAAACAGGGCGCGATCAGTGGCTGAATGGAACATTGTAGTTTAGATTGCGTGGTTAAGTTCTAAGAAGGTGATTCTAATAGTTAGAGAGTGACAAGTATGCTGTGAAAGGGAATTCCCCTGAAGGGAGAAAGTCTTATGATGAGAATGGAGTGAGGAAGTGTATGAAGGGGATAGGTTTATAGAAAGCTTTGTTAGATGGATGCTCTGGATAGCTAGCAAGTAGCAACAAGTGGTGGGATGTGCAAAGAAGAGCCTCATTCAGTATAAGGAACAAGAAGATAAATGGATGAGACAAGCAGTATAGTTTAGTTTAACATGGATTGGATTGGTGCCAAGTTCTGCTTTGATAGGCCACAGAAGAGTATGTTTCAGCAGTCACAGTGGGATGGGATAAGGCCATGTTACTGCTAATGTTTGTTTGGTTTTGTGCCATACACTGAAATGAGCAGATGTGGAATATGCTTTTAAGGTGAAAATCACAATAAGTGATTAGTGAGTGATTGTGCGGTTTAAGTACTGAATTTTAATATAATCCCCATGCAGTGTGCCCAAGTGACTGATGTTATTTAGATATTGTCAACATGTAGAAGCTAATTCCTGAATATTCATAAAGATTAAATAGCTAGAGAAACAATAATAAGGTGACCATCTTCCTGATTAATATGGAGGTGTTCATCATTACAGCCACGCTGTGCATATCAGATGGTCTCCATTCTTTTTACATCACCCTGACCCTGGACATTTATATACACCTACTGGCCACATTGTCTGTGATTGCTTTTTGCAACTTAGTTACATAACAAACATTCACCAACCCAGTGATTATGCTGGACAAATGTTTGACTAGAACAGAATATATGGAGGAGACTTTGTCTGAGAAGAAGAGGATGACTTTCTCACACAGGTCTTGTGAAAGTGTGTTGCTGGGTTTATGACAAAACAGGTTGCAGAGATTGTCAACTGCACAAAAAGTTGGGCAGGTTCGTTGGCTGCATTTGTAATCTTCTGAGGTAAGAATAAGGACTTTTTCTTGTTGATTATGGCTTGATATTTTATCAGGTGAACAATTAGGGAATGTTTGTCACCTTGCGCCACTGTCCTTCTAGTCTCCACCTCTCTTTCTTTAGTTCATTTACAGAGTTGTCAAACCAGCGTGCATGATGTAATAGCATGGAACATTTAATGCATAAGGGATCTATGGAGTCAAAAACAGCTGAGATGTAGTGGTTATATTTAAGGACCATGGAGTCAAGGTCTAAGCTGTGATCTGTCAGTCCATCAAGATTGAGGTTGGACTGAAGATGTTTTGGTGACTAACCTGACAATACCTTTCAAGGATCAATATTTTATCAATCCTTTCACTTGATGTTTTAACCTGGTGCTGTCAGGGAGAAGTGTATGGTATAGTGATCTGAAATTTTCACACTGGATATTAAAAGTTCTGAATGGAATATGAGGTCTAAGTGTGGCCTTTATTGTGGGTAGGTAGGTTGATGGCTTGAGAGAAGCCCAGTTTTCATAGCTGAGAGTTAGGGTGCCAGATATTCAAAATAATGGATGGGGTCTAAAGTGAATGGTCTAATGTTCAAACTGGATTTGAAGCACAGAGATACCCCTCCTATCTTACGGTTTTGCGTCTCCTGGTGTAACTCTTAGTAGTTGACTGGCACAGCAGCTTCCGTAGTAGGTCCAGTTTTCTGGTCCAACCATGTCTCTGTAATTAAGGCTAGATATGAAGCCTGTATTAGGTCATGAATAACTGCTGTTTTGTTGTTTATAGATCTGGCATTGCAGAGTACTGCTTTAATGCTGCTTGCCTGTGGTATGAGGCCTGTATTCCTAGCCCCCGAAAGGGCGCCTGCATTCAAGGGTGTGGCAGTTATCCTTGTTTGAGAGATCTGTGTCCTTTAGTGCCAAAGCTGTAACTGATGTTGTTTTGGTGATATCAGAGGCTTGCTTTGTAACATCATTACGAGTGCCTCCTCGTTTACGCCTCTTCACTTGCTTTGTTTTCCTGAGAGTCTCAAGGGATTTTAGGGGGATAATAAAAGCAAGATCAATATGTAAAAGTTCCTTGTTGAGAGAGGTGGCACTATAGATATGTATTTTAGAGTTGACATTTAGACAGCTGATAGGCACCCTGCTGAAATCAAAGCAGCCTTTGCAAGCTTTATTCCTCAAAGTCAGCAAGATGTCCCAAAGTTGTTTAAAACAGATCCTTGTTTTTAAATGTAAAAATGATTATGGAATAGATGTAGAAAGAGACAGTCATATTGCATAAAAAGTTACCATTCTTTTGATAAGTCCTGGAGTTGTCCAGTTGCTAATTTAGATATGTTCCCAATAAATGTATGACATTTTAACTTCTATATCACTCTTGTGGTGAGATGCCTAGAAGATAAAACCATTGAGCCACCTATGGGGAGGTCATCACGGACTTTCATATTGTTGGATAAAGTACTGAAATTTGTTAGTGAAAAGTATCAACGTGTCTGATATGTAATAGCTGTACTGAAACTCTAGGAAGTGTTTAGTTACGTCTGAGCTAAGGTTATCGTTTTCTGCACTCTAAAAGGACAATCATGAGATTTTCTGCAATTAATGACTAAAAATAAAGTAAAATATTCATTCTACGTGGTAATTTCTTGCTGGAAGCCGTGGCTTTTGCCGTCTGTGTTATTGCTATACTTGCCTTCTAAACATAGTTTGTCGAGTTCCCTTAAAATGTAGGCAGCAGTTATTAAGTATAATTAATAGCAGAATACTATCATTTTGACAGCCCTGTTCACATAGTAAAAGCATTGTTTTACTGTATAAATACATATGTACTACAGTATATACATACAGCTCTCAGAAAGAAAAAAGAAAAAATAATTAAAAGCGTTGACTATCCAAATCGAAGTGTCCAGGAGAAGGAGTGGCTTATATCCTATGAATTCACTTATATTGCTGCCCTTTTCACTGAGGAAAAAAAAATAATCTGTACCTGCAGGCATGAAACCTTACCAAAACCTTACCAACTAACAATCAACCTCATAGTTTCCTATACCTATGACCTGACCCAGGAAGAGTTACAAATTAAACAAAACCCTCTTTTTTTCCCATCACACCTATTGAGCCCATTGTGTGTTTCTGTAACATACCTCTCCAATAATCATCTCAGAGCCAGGGCCGGCGCTTCCATAGAGGCAAAGGGGGTAATTGCCCCAGGGCCCCAGAGCTTCTAAGGACCTCCCAAGGTGTCCCCTCCCCACCCCCACTCCAGCTGTAATGAGCCATGGGTACGGGGCTAATTTGCACTACCTGTTGCCAGGGTTAATACACCAGGGTTAATACGCAGCTAAAAGTCCAAAGCACAGGGTGTGGTGCTGCCTTCTGTGTCCTGCCTGGATTAAGTAAGACTCCGCTGTGTGAACAAGACTTTGCTGTGTGGAGGGAAAGAATAGGGATCCCAACAATGCTTTTGAGGGGACACCTGATGATATTGTGTGATGGGTGAGGTAGGATAGGGCCTGGCAGACAGCATTGTGCCACAACCCCCCCCCCCCCCCCATGCAGGTGCAGTACTATTCTCCACCGGAGAGAGACGGAGGGAGTGCACTGCACATGCTCAGACTGGCTGGACTGGCCGAAGTTACAGGACCTAGTACAGGAGCTGAAGAAGGCTGAGGATGCCGGCGTGGGAGAGATCCCTGCAGATGGGGCTGGAGAAAGCCCCAGGTATGTATAAATGTTTGACTAATATTCATCTCTGGTACACGTTAAATGTGCCTTCACAGCTCATTTTTTCCATCAAGAATATGTTCTACCTTAGGCCAGTTCCCCTTTGACCTCTGGCCACGTTATTCTCCTACTAAATAACCTAAAACACACTGCCTTTAGGTATTAATATTGTGTACTACTCCACCTCTTGCTCCCCCCCATTCCTTTAGATTGTAAGCTTGCAAGGGCAGGGCTCTCTCACGCTTGTGTGTCTTGGAATTTTCTACACATTTATACATATTAATTTTGTCTCTAATTACCAATTCCGTATTTTGTACTGATTCTGTATTTTGTACCAACTCTGCATTTTGTATATTGGTGTCTACCATTGTCTGTATTATTTTGTACCCCATGTTTATTTCTTACTTTGTACAGCCTACAGAATATACAGAGTAATTTACAAAAGGCAGAACAAGTAATTAAACATGCCAAGTTTTTTCTTTTTTTTAATATTACACATCTATATAACCAATTAAATACACTGTTGTTAATCAAGCTTTTACACACACCATACAAAATTTTGATGATTCTTTTTCATAATAAAATTGAATTGATATCTAGATATCTATTATTGTTAGAAGACATTTTGACAGGTACCACTTTTCCACATGCATCAGACTGTTAAGAAGTTCTGTAATGTGACAGCAATTGCACCGTGCCATGTGAAAAGAGCCATTCAAATATGTTAGCATTTCACTTTCTATCAAAACATCTCATTATATTGTTCAGAGTAGTGAAAAGCAGGGAGATGTGTGTTAGCATGTAACTGAATGTAGTTGATATTGCATAATTGCATGAAACATCCATACTGATTTAAAAACAATAAGGCTAGAAAAAAAATTACCCCTGGATACAAAGCGTACATTTATAACCAATGTACAAATGCAGCACAACAACACTAGCCAAGAAAACCTGAGGTTCTTAATGTGTATATATATATATATATATATATATATATATATGTATATATATATATATACAGTATATATATATATATATATATATATATATATATATATATATATATATATATACTGTATATACATACAGGGCTGGTTCTAGACTTTTCGCTGTCTGAAGCAAACTTGTGAGGATGCGACCACCCCCCTCCCCCCACCTCTCCCCTTTAGCAGAAGCAGCAGAGCAGTAGGAGAAACTGAAAAGGATCAGCTGAGTGTAGAGCTGGTGCTGCCCCCTACAGTCTGGCACCCTGAATCACGTGATTCAGTCTGCTTCATGGGAGGGCCGTCCCTATATATATATATATATATATATATATATATATATATATATATATACATATATATATATACATATATATATATGTATATATATATATATATATATATATATATATGTATGTATATATATATATATATATATATACAAATATATATATACAGTATATATTTGTATTGTTTTTCCTGTCACCGAGTGATGGGGAGAATGCCACCTATAGTGCAGACACAGGAGCTCAGTGGTGGCATTCAGATGATCTCCTATCAGCCTTGACATGCTGGAACACTAGTGTGAATCCATTACTGTTGGAATGGCAAGCTGTGAATTTTGGCATTATGAGTGAAATGGCATTGTGAAAATTGAGAATTTATGAACTCCTTGCATAGTGCGAGTCCTGACAAGGCACATTTAACCTTACATTCATTTGTGTATAATCTCCTTAATTAGCTGATGTCAGATAAATCATTTACAGTATGTTGTCAGGATCCTCCCTACAAGCAATAGATGACAAGGGTTGAAGGGAGATTCCCCATGACTTCCTGCTACAGGGACATGACATGAAGTAAGAAGAAATCTATCTTAGGAGGGAGACATCACACATCTGAATATGGTCACTGGAATAGGTGTTCTCACAGAAGTTTTAGTGCCAACATCGGTTTTAATGACAATCGTGAGAATTTTAGATCCGCTCCCATTTAGGTGTCATCTGTCACAGAGAAAGGAGAGATGCAATCTATTCCATTGGGACACCGCAACAATGCAAGCCATAAAGGGGAATTTAACTCTCCATCTGCATGATCCAAAATAAAAGAAACAAATGCCTGGAGTTACATTTTAACAGCTTCAGCTCAGCAATTTCATGTCATGTGATCATGTTTTTAAAGTGGGATTTTGCTGCAAAAGCCCTGTTTGATATGGATGCATTTTAATACTCTGCTAACTAAACTGACAGATCAGATATCATATTTATATCTGTGGTAGGTGTTGAGCTTTAAACTTCTGTGCTTAAAAAAAGGATTCATTCTGCATTCCAGGAATGTGTGTTTGCACTTGAAACAATTTGGAAAGACCGATGGATCATCATTGGTGAAACCATTAAAGCTGAACTCCAGATGTACAACTAAACACACAGTTGAAATATAGTGTATGTTAAAGGTGTTACCGTTTGATATATTTTTAGTTTTTGCCAGCTAGTCCTGTGATTTTCATAGATTAGCTGCAGCTCTTGTACCCTCTATTTTTAATCGAGAAAGGTGGATTGAAGGAAGAACGCTCAAACAGAACATCTAAACCGCAATCTTCTTAATTGTTTAACTTAGTGGCATAGCAAGACAAGACACAGAACATTTATATCACACTTTTCTCCTGGTGGACTCAAAGCACCAGAGCTGCAGCCACTAGGGTGTGCTCTATAGGCAGTAGCTGTGTTAGGGAGTCTTGCCCAAGGTCTCCACACTTAATAGGTGCTGGCTTACTGAACAGGAAAAGCTGAGATTTGAACCTTGGTCACCTATGTCAGAGGCAGAGCCCTTAACCTGTACATTATTCAGCCACTAGCAAAACTATAAACCTCCATATGGCAACTATAAACCTCCATATGGCTAAGAATGAGTTGGAAAGTATGGAAGTTCAGCATTAAAGGTGGAAGTGTTGGGACGATGGAGAGCAAGGTGTGGCATATGGTGAGTGGCGGAGACATAGCTGAGTTAGCACTCTACCGCAACCCATGTCCATAAAACTCGCAGGTTCATTTCATACTCATCCCTACATATGACACTGCAGGTAAGATCTGGGGAGATTCATTCACCCAAAGGAAAGTGGAGACGGTAAAATTGTGGAAGATGTTAAGAAGTTTTTTGAGCAAAAATGTATAGCCTGCAGAGACAGGAAGAGTGAGAAAGAGTGGGTCACTGGGGTTATTATGGGTATCTTTCCCTGCAGCTCCTCTGTCATAAGCTTGTTTATACTAGAGGGGAACAACAAGGTCAAACATTCAGGCAATGCCATCAACTTTCAAAGAGATTCGGAGAAAGGGTTAAAAGTGGTAGTCATGTGGGAAATGATGTTTGGGAGATTTGCTTACACAAAGCTGTAATTTAAGACTGCTTGTTCTACTTTCAGGTAAGGAGATAACTTGCATGTAGCAAATGTCATAAATTGTAGTTTTCTATTTAGACACAGAAAATACTAGGAAAAATGGGAAGCAAATGGGGGTGGGTAAGTTCCATAAAAAACTCCATCATTTAAGAAGCTCCCCAAGGTGACACGCGTTTGTTGAGACCCTTTGCTGCAGTGGTAGAAATAGGAAGTGGTAGCAGCAGCAGAAGCAGCAGCAGTAGTAGTAATTCCTTTTTAATAGATTTATTTCCTTTAAAAGCACCCTGAACTGAAAGTAAAAAAGAGATAATTAACTTGTATGTGTAGCTCTAATGATACATAGAACAAATGATAAATAGAACATAGTAATGTACTGCAGAAACGAGTCTTATATTTTTATTTTCAGTTTAACCACTTCCCGACCGCCGTATATACAATTGGCGGCCGGGAAGTGGACGCCGCAAGGACCGCCGTATTGACAATTGGCGGCGGTCCTTGTATGGGCATGGGCGGAGCGATCGCGTCATCCGTGACGCGATCCTCCGCCTCCACCTGGCGCCGCTCACCCGCCGCAACATCCCGCCGGCCATACGGAAGCGCCGGCGGGATGTTAACCCGACGATCGCCGCATACAAAGTGTATAATACACTTTGTAATGTTTACAAAGTGTATTATACAGGCTGCCTCCTGCCCTGGTGGTCCCAATGTCCGAGGGACCACCAGGGCAGGCTGCAGCCACCCTAGTCTGCACCAAGCACACTGATTTCCCCCCCCCCCCCTGCCCCAGATCGCCCACAGCACCCATCAGACCCCCCCCTGCCCACCCCCCAGACCCCTGTTTGCACCCAATCACCCCCCTAATCACCCATCAATCACTCCCTGTCACTATCTGTCAACGCTATTTTTTTTTATCCCCCCCCTGCCCCCCGCTCCCTCCTGATCACCCCCCCCACCCCTCAGATTCTCCCCAGACCCCCCCCCAGACCCCCCCCATGTACTGTATGCATCTATCCCCCCTGATCACCTGTCAATCACCTGTCAATCACCTATCAATCACCCCCTGTCACTGCCACCCGTCAATCACCCCCTGTCACTGCCACCCATCAATCAGCCCCTAACCTGCCCCTTGCGGGCAATCTGATCACCCCCCCACACCAATAGATCGCCCGCAGATCCGACATCAGATCACCTCCAAAATCCATTGTTTACATCTATTCTCTCCTCTAAACACCCACTAATTACCCATCAATCACCCATCAATCACCCCCTATCACCACCTGTCACTTTTACCTATCAGATCAGACCCTAATCTGCCCCTTGCGGGCACCCAATCACCCGTCCACACGCTCAGATTGCCCTCTGACCCCCCCTTATCAATTCACCAGTGCATTAATTACATCTGTTCTTCCCTGTAATAACCCACTGATCACCTGTCAATCACCTGCCAATCACCTATCACCCATCAATCACCCCCTGTCACCCCCTGTCACTGCCACCCATCAATCAGCCCCTAACCTGCCCCTTGCGGGCAATCTGATCACCCACCCACACCATTAGATCGCCCGCAAACCCGCCGTCAGATTACCTCCCAAATGTATTGTTTACATCTGTTATCTTCTCTAAACACCCACTAATTACCCATTAATCACCCCCTATCACCAACCGTCACTGTTACCTATCAGATCAGACCCTAATCTGCCCCTTGCGGGCACCCAATCACCCGCCCACACGCTCAGATTGCCCTCAGACCCCCCCCCCCCCCTTATAAATTCGCCAGTGCATTAATTACATCTGGCCTTCCCTGTAATAACCCACTGATCACCTGTCAATCACCTGACAATCACCTATCACCCATCAATCACCCCCTGTCACTGCCACCCAACAATCAGCCCCTAACCTGCCCCTTGCGGGCAAACTGATCACCCACCCACACCAATAGATCGCCCGCAGATCCGACATCAGATCACCATCCAAGCGCAGTGTTTCCATCTATTCTCTCCTCTTAACACCCACTAATTACCCATCAATCACCCCCTATCACCACCTGTCACTGTTACCCATCAGATCAGACCCTAATCTGCCCCTTGCGGGCACCCAATCGCCCGCCTACACGCTCAGATTGCCCTCAGACCCCCCCTTATCAATTCGCCAGTGCAATATTTACATCGGTTCTCCCCTGTAATAACCCACTGATTACCTGTCAATCACCTATCAATCACCCATCAATCACCCCCTGTCACTGCCACCCATCAATCACCCCCTGTCACTGCCGCCCATCAATCACCCGCTGTCACTGCCACCCATCAATAAGCCCCTAACCTGCCCCTTGCGGGCAATCTGATCACCCACCCACACCAATAGATCGCCCGCAGATCCGACGTCCGATCACCTCCCAAGTGCAGTGTTTACATCTGTTCTCTACCCTAAACACCCACTAATTACCCATCAATCACCCCCTGTCACTGCTACCTATCAGATTAGACCCCTATCTGCCCCTAGGGCACTAAATCACCCGCCCACACCCTCAGAATGCCCTCAGACCCCAGCCCTGATCACCTCGCCAGTGCATTGCTTGCATCTATTCCCCCCTCTAATCACACCTTGAGACACCCATCAATCACCTCCTGTCACCCCCTAGCACACCTACCCATCAGATCAGGCCCCAATTTGCCCCGTGTGGGCTCCTGATCACTCGGCCAAACCCTCAGATCCCCCTCAGACCCCCTTCCGATCACCTCCCCAGTGCATTGATTGCATCTATTTTCCCCTCTAACCACCCCCTGAGACACCCATCAATCACCTCCTGTCACCCCCCTAGCACTCCTATCCATCAGATCAGGCCCAATACAACCTGTCATCTAAAAGGCCACCCTGCTTATGACCGGTTCCACAAAATTCGCCCCCTCATAGACCACCTGTCATCAAAATTTGCAGATGCTTATACCCCTGAACAGTCATTTTGAGACATTTGGTTTCCAGACTACTCACGGTTTGGGGCCTGTAAAATGCCAGGGCGGTATAGGAACCCCACAAGTGACCCTATTTTAGAAAAAAAGACACCCCAAGGTATTCTGTTAGGTGTATGACGAGTTCATAGAAGATTTTATTTTTTGTCAAAAGTTAGCGGAAATTGATTTTTATTGGTTTTTTTTCACAAAGTGTCATTTTTCACTAACTTGTGACAAAAAATAAAATCTTCTATGAACTCGCCATACACCTAACGGAATACCTTGGGATGTCTTCTTTCTAAAATGGGGTCACTTGTGGGGTTCCTATACTGCCCTTGCATTTTAGGGGCCCTAAACCGCGAGGAGTAGTCTAGAAAACAAATGCCTCAAAATGACCTGTGAATAGGACGTTGGGCCCCTTAGCGCACCTAGGCTGCAAAAAAGTGTCACACATGTGGTACCGCCGTACTCAGGAAAAGTAGTATAATGTGTTTTGGGGTGTATTTTTACACATACCCATGCTGGGTGGGAGAAATTTCTATGTAAATGGACAATTGTGTGTAAAAAAATCAAACAATTATCATTTACAGAGATATTTCTCCCACTTAGCATGGGTATGTGTAAAAATACACCCCAAAACGCATTATACTACTTCTCCTGAGTACAGCGGTACCACATGTGTGGCACTTTTTTTTACACCCTAAGTACGCTAAGGGGCCCAAAGTCCAATGAGTACCTTTAGGATTTCGCAGGTCATTTTGTGACATTTGGTTTCAAGACTACTCCTCACGGTTTAGGGCCCCTAAAATGCCAGGGCAGTATAGGAACCCCACAAATGACCCCATTCTAGAAAGAAGACACCCAAAGGTATTCCGTACGGAGTATGGTGAGTTCATAGAAGATTTTATTTTTTGTCACAAGTTAGCGGAAAATGACACTTTGTGAAAAAAAACTATTAAAATCAATTTCCGCTAACTTGTGACAAAAAAATAAAAACTTCTATGAACTCACCATACTCCTAATGGAATACCTTGGGGTGTCTTCTTTCTAAAATGGGGTCATTAGTGGGGTTCCTATACTGCCCTGGCATTTTAGGGGCCCTAAACCGTGAGGAGTAGTCTTGAAACAAAAATGACCTGTGAAATCCTAAAGGTACTCATTGGACTTTGGGCCCCTTAGTGCAGTTAGGGTGCAAAAAAGTGCCACACATGTGGTATCGCCGTACTCGGGAGAAGTAGTATAATGTGTTTTGGGGTGTATTTTTACACATATCCATGCTGGGTGGGAGAAATACTTCTGTAAATGACAATCTTTTGATTTTTTTACACACAATTGTCCATTTACAGAGGTATTTCTCCCCCCCAGCATGGGTATGTGTAAAAATACACCCCAAAACACATTGTACTACTTCTCCCGAGTATGGCGATACCACATGTGTGGCACTTTTTTGCACCCTAACTGCGCTAAAGGGCCCAAAGTCCAATGA
The DNA here is from genome assembly GCF_040937935.1 of Hyperolius riggenbachi. Taxonomy (NCBI): domain Eukaryota; kingdom Metazoa; phylum Chordata; class Amphibia; order Anura; family Hyperoliidae; genus Hyperolius; species Hyperolius riggenbachi. The sequence goes on from NC_090648.1 coordinate 307,377,493, forward strand.
GTACCTTTAGGATTTCACAGGCATTTTGAGAAATTTCGTTTCAAGACTACTCCTCACGGTTTAGGGCCCCTAAAATGCCAGGGCAGTATAGGAACCCCACAAATGACCCCATTTTAGAAAGAAGACACCCCAAGGTATTCCGTTAGTAGTATGGCGAGTTCATAGAAGATTTTATTTTTTGTCACAAGTTAGCGGAAATTGATTTTAATTGTGTTTTTTCACAAAGTGTCATTTTCCGCTAACTTTTGACAAAAAATAAAATCTTCTATGAACTCACCATACTCCTAACGGAATACCTTGGGGTGTCTTCTTTCTAAAATGGGGTCATTTGTGGGGTTCCTATACTGCCCTGGCATTTTAGGGGCCCTAAACCGTGAGGAGTAGTCTTGAAACGAAATTTCTCAAAATGACCTGTGAAATCCTAAAGGTACTCATTGGACTTTGGGCCCTTTAGCGCAGTTAGGGTGCAAAAAAGTGCCACACATGTGGTATTGCCGTACTCAGGAGAAGTAGTATAATGTGTTTTGTGGTGTATTTTTACACATACCCATGCTGAGTGGGAGAAAGATCTCTGTAAATGGACAATTGTGTGTAAAAAAAATTTACAAATTGTCATTTACAGAGATATTTCTCCCACCCAGCATGGGTATGTGTAAAAATACACCCCAAAACACATTATACTACTTCTCCTGAGTACGGCAATGCCACATGTGTGGCACTTTTTTGCAGCCTAACTGCGCTAAGGGGTCCAAAGTCCAATGAGCACCTTTAGGCTTTACAGGGGTGCTTACAATTTAGCACCCCCCAAAATGTCAGGACAGTAAACACACCCCACAAATGACCCCATTTTGGAAAGTAGACCCTTCAAGGTATTCAGAGAGGGGCATGGTGAGTCCGTGGCAGATTTCATTTTTTTTTTGTCGCAAGTTAGAAGAAATGGAAACTTTTTTTTTTTTTTTTCTCACAAAGTGTCATTTTCCGCTTACTTGTGACAAAAAATAATATCTTCTATGAACTCACTATGCCTCTCAGTGAATACTTTGGGATGTCTTCTTTCCAAAATGGGGTAATTTGAGGGGTATTTATACTATCCTGGAATTCTAGCCCCTCATGAAACATGACAGGGGGTCAGAAAAGTCATAGATGCTTGAAAATGAGAAAATTCACTTTTTGCACCATAGTTTGTAAACGCTATAACTTTTACCCAAACCAATAAATATACACTGAATGGGTTTTTTTTAATCAAAAACATGTTTGTCCACATTTTTCGCGCTGCATGTATACAGAAATTTTACTTTATTTGAAAAATGTCAGCACAGAAAGTTAAAAAAATCATTTTTTTGCCAAAATTCATGTCTTTTTTGATGAATATAATAAAAAGTAAAAATCGCAGGAGCAATCAAATAGCACCAAAAGAAAGCTTTATTAGTGACAAGAAAAGGAGCCAAAATTCATTTAGGTGGTAGGTTGTATGAGCGAGCAATAAACCGTGAAAGCTGCAGTGGTCTGAATGGAAAAAAAGTGGCCGGTCCTTAAGGGGTAGAAAGCCCTAGGTCCTCAAGTGGTTAAGATTTAAATCTTTACACTACATAAGTAATGAACCTTTGAACTTTTCAGCTCTTTCACACCTTATCAGCATTGATTTCTTCCCCAGATAAAAGTGTTTTGCCTTCTATTCACTTTTCTAAACATCAGCATAATGTTGACTTTCTGTTTGATTACCTCTTTTTTTTAACACTGGCTGTACAGGAAACCATTATTGAAAATATACTGGAATCATTGAACTCTCATTTAAAGAGGCACTGTAGTGGCATATAGCAGAATGCAGTAAGTTATTCAGAATACCCACTTTGATGGCAATTTTCCTGGTTTTAGTATCAGAAAAACTTCCAATATCTTACTGTAAGTCCCTTATGAAGTAGCATTGCATTGGTATTGACATCCTGCCCCACTCAGTTTAAAGCTGACAATACACAGGCATCTTCCGCATTGCTGAATCATATTAACCACTGAGTAACATCTACTTGTTTTTTAATCTTCAGGTGTTAGGGGCTCATCTTAGGCAGCATCCGGTCACTGTCGGAAATCCATCCCACTCAGTTTCATCTGAAATCAAGCTTTGGAACAAGATTTCATACAGCAGTTATGTATTGCATTATCTATTACATCATCATTATTATTATTACCCATTCTGTCTTTGAGTAGGGTTTCCATCAAGTGGCAGTAGTACTCTTTGCTCCATAATCTACCCAGATTGCTCTCATCCTTATATAACCATGCTTTAACTATTTATCTCCTGTTGGCTGTTTCTCCTTGGAACTAACCATCACCTGAAGGTGCAAGGTCCATGGTCACGAGCAACCTCTTGGGTGTTTGAAATTTGTGATGGTTTAAGGTACCATAGTATTAGTGTACTGGTAATCCACTTTTTGAAAAAAGTTAAAATTAGCCAACAATCAGCATACATTTCAGTTTTTAAAGTCTTATCAACCTAGACAATCCCAGTTAATGATGGCACACCTAAGTTTACCCTAGCAACTCCAATATTTATGTTGGCAGATCTCAGTCCCCTGTGATGTCATCACATGGCAACCCCAGATGCAGCCAAAGACAATAACATTGATTAAATCAATTGCAGACCAAAACCAGGTAAAGTTAAAAGCAAACAGTATTTCTTAAAAAATGTATCTTGGAAAGAATAAATTGTGTGTAGAGGTATGAAAAGGATAAAATAAACCACTACAAATCTGCAGACCTAAAAGGGTATTCCTACTTGTATTGCAATAAACAATAATAAATAATACCATAAATTTGCAAGTTCAAAACATTTCTGCACATTTTCAGCAAGGCTAGAGTCAGTTATCCTCCTTGCATATACACGTCAGTAACTCACTATTATTATGTCTATCTAGTCAGGCTACTGTGAAAATGTGTACAACATGTTCACACAGGTGACATTTAACCTTCCTGGCGGTAACCCCGAACGTAGTTCGGGGTAAGCCGCGCAGGAGGTTTTCTCAGGCCCTGCTGGGCCGATTTGAGTAATTTTTTTTTTGCTGAACGCAGCTAGCACTTTGCTAGCTGCACCAGCACTTCGATCGCCGCCGCCCCGCGCTCGATCGCCGCTATCTGCGTCGCAACACAGCCCCCCCCCTAGACCCCTGCGCTGCCTGGCCTATCAGCGCCAGGCAGCGGCAAGGGGTGGATCGGGACTCCCTTAGACGTCACGACGTCCATGACGTCGGTGACGTCATCCCGCCCCGTCGCCATGGCGACGGGGGAAGCCCTTACAGGAAATCCCGTTCTTTGAACGAGATTTCCTGATCGCCTATCGCCGGAGGCGATCGGCGGGGCTGGGGGGATGCCGCTGAGCAGCGGCTATCATGTAGCAAGCCCTAGGCTCGCTACATGATTTAAAAAATAAATAAATCAAAAAAACGGCTGCGCTGCCCCCTGGCGGTTTTTAATGGACCGCCAGGAGGGTTAACTTGTAATGGGTAAAGGGCATCCCACAACTAGTTCAGTGAACTAATCATCTACCTAAAAGATCAGATAGGCGAGTAGAAGATTAGTGTTTTTTTCCCATTTAAAAATGATTGCGTTAATGGAATTTAGGTTAGGTAGAGGAAGAAATACATTCGGAACTATCTGCAATTAGTCAATTACACATATTTATACACCTTTTTATCACTGCCATAAAAATGACAGCTGAAAAGCTAAAAAATTGATTGGGTTCTTTGACTGATGTCCTCTTGCTACATATGTATATTATTTATAAATGTGTTTGTTTGGTTACATTGCGGATGTGGTAACTTGCAGTAGGAGTAAGAAATGTTTTTTTGCCTTTTAGATGTTTTCCTCTGCATCTAAGCAAAAATACTTTAGGACATAACAGATGCAAATATGATGCACTATCAAAATGCTATGGTCTGAAAAGATCATTTCTAGCAGTTTTGACAACGCAGAGACAGAATGACACATAGAATAAAATGATGAATAAATAGCTCTAACTACGTAAGTGAGTGAATCACATACAGCATTGAACCAAACCGATGAATCAACACACCAATCACTAAATAATAACACCATTTACATCTGTTTTGTGTGCCTATCAAACTTCTGAAAAATAAGTAGTTAATATTCTTTTTAAAATGGCAGATTCGTGATCCAGGGGATTTCCTCATGTAAATACCAGGGAAAGATGAATAATGTTTTTTTCTTATGAGAAGTACAGATAACTTTGAGCTGCATCTTCACTAAACATTAGGGTGATATTAAAGTGTCAATGTATTTACACTTAAGTGGCTTAAAATGGATCTCTGATCAATAATGCAGTGTACTTGCATTATTGATCTGCTCTTTTTTTAAGTAATGGCATCTCAATACCAGTAAATGCAGGATAAGCTGTCAACTCAGTGTTCTTTGCTAGGAGTAAACTAGCTGTAGTGTGTTCATAAACTCTTTTTTGAAAAATCTGTGTCTAATATTTTTTTTCCTTTCTATCTTATTGTAAATTGCTTGTCTGTACTGCTTAAAGGGGAACTGACCAAAACTAAAAACATGCATTCAGGCTACCACCATCTTTAACTACCTGCAGACCAAACGAGTACAAATCTACGGCGGGCAGGGGGCGATGCGGTCCTGACCGGACGTAAGCTCTACGTCTCACTTACCGCGCGCCCCCGCCCGTCCCCGCCGCTCGGTCCGCTCTGCCCCCGCCGCAATGTGATGCCCTGCCGCCTCTATGACTGCAGAGCACTGTGAGCCGGGCAGGAGCCGTTTTCATTGGCTCCTGGCCCTGTCATTCATGTAAGCCGTTCCCATTGGCTTACATGGAGTGACAGGTTCAGGAGTCAATGAAAGCGGCTCCTGACCGGCGCACAGCGCTCTGCCGTCATAGCGACGGCAGAGAGAGCAGCCTGCGGCAGGGACAGAGCGGCATGTCCGGTGGGAGCGACGGTAACTTGCGGCGATTCGTCGGGAAGCGGCGGTTTGCTGGACCAGCACCCTCTGGTCCTTAAGGGGGCAGAGGGTGCTGGTCCAGAAAGGGTTAACATTGCAAATGCATGAAAGAAGTGTACAATGTAAATAGATGCCATTGTTGTTTCCATTTGTGATTCTGGGAGCCTGAGTAGGACTTCTTGGTGAGGAAGGAGGCTTCAGCCTGCAATTAGTTAGATAAATGTTTATACTTTGAGTGGGAGGGGGGAGAAACAATTACATTTCATATTAAAGTGTAATGTTAATTATTTTGCAGGGGTTTGATGAGTTTTAAGTTTTGGTCCACTGCAAAGGACAACTATTGTGAAAAATGTTAACATTTAAAATACATATATACATTTTCTCCCAGAGTAATATGCCCCAAAAATATATTTTTTCCTATGTTGCTGCCACTTGCAGTAGGTTATAGACACCTGAAAGATCTGACATATTTTGGACTAGTATATACCCTCATGGGGGATTCTCAGTATTACCTTTATTCTTTACAAAAGTCTTCCCTGGAAAGAATCTACTCAAAAATGGCCATCAGCTTCCCTACTCATTTTCACACTGTTATGGCAGTTGCATTGAGCAACTGCAGTACAGTAGGTGCTTTTCTAAATAAAAAAAAAAAAACAGAATACCTCATGAGGAGATGGACTAGTCCAAAACCTGACAGATCTGTCACATTTTTACCTATTGTAAGTGTCAATGACACTGGAAAAAGTAATTTATAGTGCATTCTATTCTGAAAAAGTGCATTTTATATGTATTTATTTTACATTGTTTCGCAATATCTGGTCTTTAAAGAGACTCTGAAGCGAGAATAAATCTCGCTTCAGAGCTCATAGATAGCAGGGGCATGTGTGCCCCTGCTAAACTGCCGCTATCGTGCCGCTAAACGGGGGTCTCTTCACCCCCAAACCCCCCACTGCAACACTTGGTCGCAGACTTGGTTGCTCCTGGAGGCAGGGCTAACGGCTGCAGCCCTGTCTCCAGTCGCGTCTATCAGACGCGCATCGCCGCCTCTCCCCCGCCCCTCTCAGTGAAGGAAGACTGAGAGGGGCGGGGGAGAGGCGGAGATACGCGCTGACAGACGTGCGTGGGGCAGGGCTGCGGCGGTTAGCCCTGCCCCAACCAGGAAGCGCTCCCCCGCTGCACCGAGGGGATTTGGGGGTAAAGGGACCCCCGTTTAGCGGCACGATAGCGGCGGTTTAGCAGGGGCACACATGCCCCTGCTAACTATGAGGTCTGAAGCGAGATTTATTCTCGCTTCAGACTCTCTTTAAGTTAAGTACAAATAGATAAATGTGCTGCGCAAAATAATCTTATTTGATCACTTAGGTGATAGTTTATCCCCAGCCAGGATACCGTGTTTCCCCGAAAATAAGACACTGTCTTATATTAATTTCCACCCCAAATATCATGCTAGGTCTTATTTTCGGGGAGGGCTTACAATTTTTTTCCCAGTGGCAGCCCCCAGCCCAGTAAAGCCATTCCCTCCCTCCCAGATGTGCTGCTGGTACATAGCCGAGGGGACCTTGTCCAGAACGGCAACGGCAGCCCTTCCCTCCCTTTCTAATGTGCTGCCCTGGACTACCGTAGGTCCCCTCGGCCGCAGAATGGCAGCCCCAGCCCAGTAAAGCCCTTCCCTCCCTCCTTCCCTCTGCAGAGTGGCGAGCGGGCATTACAGTGCAGGATACTCACCGGCTTCCGACGTGCCCACGTTAGCGTCTTTCCTCAGCAGCGTCCAGCTTCCTCTCCCTGGCAACGGCGGCTCACGTCATGTGACGCGGATGTGCGTGCGTCACATGACTAGAGCCGTCGTTGCCAGGGAGAGGAAGCTGGACGCTGCTGAGGAAAGACGCTAACGCGGGCACGTCGGAAGCCGGTGAGTTCCTTCTGCTGCAATACGGTAATGCTCCGCTCGCGACTCTGCCAATGGAGGGAGCGAAGGGGACGGGGTCACATTGTGCGGCCGAACTAGGCCTTATATTCGGAGAATGTCTTATATTTCAAGATTGCTTGAAATATAAGACCTGTCTTATTTTTGGGGGATGTTTTATTTTAGGGGAAAGACGGTACTCATGTGCTACTTGGCTTTTTGCTCAGCAGCCCATTCTATTCGTTGGCTAGGAGAGGGGAACAGTGAGCAGGAGACATCCCACGATAGCTCACAGCAGTAATTAAAATGGTAGTTGGCTGAGAAAGATATACTTTGGTGGATCACCGAAGTGCAAGCTGCCAACAATGGATAACACCTGTACCAACATCGGATTCCTTTAAGTGCAGAAAACCACATCAGTTAGACATTTTCTGCACACTGATGTATCATTGTGTGTGAGACACAGCAGCTGTAGCTTGCTGCCTGACAGTTTCTCTCCCTAGGAGATTTCAGCCAAAGGATAGCAATCAGAACCCCTCTGTTACAGCCAGTGGCGACGTTAATGGTGTAGGAGTGGCATTCCTACTAGTTTCAGGGAAACTGGAAGCTGAAGCATCCAATAAGAAGGCTACTGGGAAAAAACTGCAGAGCTTGCTTTAACCTATGATTTTCATGTATTTTCATATTTCATATTCCTTTCTTTTGTCACCCTTATAAAGGTCACAGCAGACATGCACATAATCACTGGCAAATCATTCATTCTAATTAATGAACTTTCTAGGTAAATATCAGTACAAGATAAGTCCATGAATTTGCCGGGATGAACGGATGGTATATAATATACTTCAGGTTTTATGAATCTGAAATTCACCTTCAATTTTAAACTGTACTCGGGTCACAGTTCTACATCAGTGCATGGAGTCATATCTAATCCATTTCTTGCACCAAACATCCTGAAACATCTGTCTGCTAGTTGGAGTATATGACTCTGTGCAATGAGGACCAGTGGTTTATACCCCCCTAGTGACCAGACCATTTTTTACAATTCAGCACTTCACCATTTTAACAATTTATTGCTCGGTCATACAACTTAGCACCCAAATTAATTTTACTTCCTTTTCTTGCTACTAATAGAGCTTTCTCTGATTGCTTCTGCTGTATTTTTTTTATTGATTAAAATGTAATACTTTTTAAGTAAAAATCCCTATCTCTTTTAATTTACCTTCCCCACTTAAATCAGCCCTAGACACTACACTATACATACTGCATCACCTATGTATGTGATTAGATTGAGAGCCATTAGAAGTTGTCCCCTGTACACCGCTGTACAAGTTTTCTCTTTATTCTTTAAATCAGCCTGCTAGCTCCGATCGTGGCTAGCAGGATTATTATGGATCCCCGCTGATTTTACGAGCACGCGTGAGTGAGCGCACGTTCCTTGCTAATCCTGCCCATCGCACTTTGATGCCAATCGGCGTTAGGTTGTCCCCAGAGAGCCACGCTCCCACCGCCATCGGTGTTAGGCGGTCGGGAGCTGGTTAAAGAAGAAAAAGAGAGGACCACTCTCATTGAGTAAATACCCTCAATTTACTGGCAAACCTGCTAAAATGATACTTAAATGTGTATGTAAAACAAAGGGTATCAATGCTCACATAGACAGGAACCTCCTCCAATGAGCCATTCAGCTGTGGCCAGGGATCAGCAATAGATGGAGACAAGAGGGAAAAGTACAGACAGTCCTCAGACTCCATGTGCGTAACAGGTGACCCAGCCATACACAGAGTCAGTGGACTGTTTGAACTTCTCCCTCCTATTTCCATCTACTGCTGATCCTGCTACTGGCCACGGCTAGAGGGCTCATCCAAGGAAGTTCTGTGTACGTGAGCATTGATAAGAGTACATGATTGATTATGTGTGGCACGGCTTGATAAAGGGGGACCCTGCACTGCCCCTAAAACAATTGTCGTTTCCTTGTGGAAGTCGAGCACAATAAAGCCTGTTATTCATTGCAACATTGGTATGCTAATATCTTCTGTGATTAGATTGCAGGGGGGTATTGCCTATGCCATCATATTAAGCACCCAGCCCTTTAACCGTCCTGGCGGTAACCCCGAACGTAGTTCGGGGTAAGCCGCGCAGGAGGTTTTCTCCGGCCCTGCTCTGCCGATTTTCTTAATTTTTTTTTTGCTGGACGCAGCTAGCACTTTGCTAGCTGCGCCAGCACACCGATCGCCGCCGCCCCGCGCCCGATCGCCGCTATCCGTTGCGGCGCGTGCCCCCCCAGACCCCGTGCGCTGCCTGGCCAATCAGTGCCAGGCAGCGCCGAGGGGTGGATCGGGACTCCCAATGACGTCACGACGTCGCTGACGTCATCCCGCCCCGTCGCCATGGCGACGGGGGAAGACCTCCAGGAAATCCCGTTCTTTGAACGGGATTTCCTGGTTGGAGATCGCCGAAGGCGATCGAAGCGGGCGGGGGGATGCCGCTGAGCAGCGGCTATCATGTAGCGAGCCCTGGGCTCGCTACATGATTTAAAAAAAAACAAAAACTGCCACGCTGCCTCCTGGCGGAATTTTTCATACCGCCAGGAGGGTTAATAGAGTGCCCACGCAAACCTCTTCTGCAGTCATAAAAATGAATCTCTGAAAATGGAAAATAAAAATATAAGACTCTGTTTTATGCTACTAATGTTCTGTTTACCGTTAGTAAAGCACATACAATTAATTATCTCATATGTTTATTTTTCAGTTCAGGTTTACTTTAAGGGGTACTTGAGATGATGTCACACAATAGGGAGTACTTGTCTCCAGCACTGTCTTTAATAAAGGCGGTACACCCTGTGATACTGTTCCAAAACACTAAAACATGATTTAGAAACAAGACAAAATAAAGCAGCCGTGGAGGGAGTTTTTGGCACCACACCACACTCATCTCTGCCAGCAAGTAAAGAGGGAAGATTAATGGAGCCTTTTAAACTCTTAAATATATTTAGACACGAGGTCCTAAGATTCACCAGGTCCGCTCCTAGTTAATACTTAGTGCTTCAATAGAGCTTCCATTTGTGCATCTGGAGAAAAAAATATGAAAGCATGAAATAGAACATTACAAAGTGGAAGTGAATTTGCCGGGAAATCCTATTTCCTCTATAGTGACACAACATGATGAATGTTTAATCCCTCCAAATGTTAAGGGTAGATATTTTTCACATGGGAACATTTAGCTCTTGGTGTGACCAGCAGGATTGCCTTTACATTACCAAGGTCACTGGGATATAATACACATTTATGAATTGCTGAAATCCCTAGCCATATTTTTCTCATACATGAAGAAAAATCCTATTAATTTTTGTAAATCTAGTCACGGGGTACCTTACTTTGAGATGACACATGTACAATATTGCTCTCATTCATTGCACATTTGAGCGATTACTTTTTAAATAACAGATGGTTTTGCAGATTGTATTTGGAAATAATGATAATGCTTTATGTCATATTGACCACCAGTGATGTAGAATCAGGGGATGCAGGAGATGTGACTGCAGCAGGGCTCCTGAACCTGAGGGAACCACAGGGGACTTTTTCCAGGTGCTGCATTAGCTCTTTATTGGTGCTGTGGGGGGGGGGGGGGGGGGGGGCTGATCATCTTTATATGTGCTATGAATAGTGGTAATCATTAACAATCTGTTCCTTCCTGCTTAAAGCTTTCACACAGTGGCTGTACTTACAGTACGTCTTAGATTAAAACAGCACAAGGACTTATACTTACCTGGGGTCTCCTCCAGCCCCCTGTAGTCCATGCTTTACTACAGTGTTTGTGTGGTCCCATCTCTCCTTCTACTGTAACTCCTGGTAATCAGGGAGCACTGCGCATGTGAGGCCTTAGCTGCATGCCCTCTTGGTCACACTCCTAAGGCCAGGAGAGTTCTGCTCCTGCGTAATTAGTTACCTTTGCAGGTACAGACCTCTCCCTGCGACCACGGAAATGCACGACCTGGGCTTTGTTTGCAGAAAGGCCTCTATGCAATCCATTAGGAAAAAATATACAATTTACTTTTACGGTAAATTGAAATAATGTAGGTGGGGATACTGTATCCAATTAGTGGTGCTCGTAATGAATCAATTCCGTTTACGCAAAATTTTGTGTAATGTTTTGCATCTACTTATTGCATAATTGCAATTACGCTACATACAGCATACTATGTTTGTGAATCGTAATTATGCAATATGCGTAAACTTTTACAAAAATTTGCATCAATTTGACAGTGTACTGTGCATGTGCAGCTATAAGTTAAATATGCAATGCAAAAAATGCGTTCATATGCAAAAAAATATTTGCATCAATGTGACAATGTACTGCGCACGTGCAGCTATTAGGTAAATATGCAATGCAAAAAATGCGTTCGTAAGCGAAAAAAGATTTGCATCAATGTGACAGTGTACTGCGCATGTGAAGCTATTAAATATTCAATGCGAAAAAATGTGCATGGATGCGTAATTCCCAGTTCTCAGTAGTGTCATTTACCACCTGCCTCATAATCCCATGTTTGAAACAACCCATCAGATTGCAGTTTTAACATATTCCATAAAGAATGTGCCTATTTTACTCTCCAGGTACTTTCTTTATTTTTATAGCAGTGTGTTAGTGGTGGAACCAAATTCATTACTACAGTTTATCTACGGTTTAAACAATTAAATTAATTGCTAAGTGTGCTGATCATCTGCTCTGCTACTATAAGGGCAGCTTTGCTTTGCTCTGCAAGAATATAGTATCTCCCATTAGCTGTACTTTAAATAGCAATGAGGTTTTTTTTTTTTTTTTTTTTTAGATTCAACTCTTGTAATAAGGCAGTGCCTATGATCTGCCAAGATCATTAAATAAGTAATTGGCAAGAATAAAATTATTCCTTTTTTTGTGTCTTAGCGTATCTACTACATCCAACAATAAGTTTCCATTCATACAATTAAACTGGCTAAAACACTTTAGGCAAGAATAGAAAAATCACTTTTTTTGTCATCATCTCCCTTTTTAACCTCCCTGGCATTCAGTTTCTGCTGGATTTCTGTGCAAAACGTAATCCAATTAATTTTCATAACCTTTTTTCTTGTAACTTACCAAAATGTTCCAAGCAAGGGTCTAGTGTATATTTTGAGTATAATAAAATATTGAAACACAAAATGATGTAAAAAAAAAAATGAAATGTACTTTTCACAAGCAGAACAATTTTACTCAGATATGAATGCAGATATACTGTATTGTTTGGGCTCTGCAGCAGCCTTACTTTTGTATTGTATCTTAAAAACACAGTACAGAAGAACAACTGCTGTTGTAATGAAGTGCAGAGCTGGCCGTTCCTGGGACGGGGGTAAGTAAAATTTTCTTCATGCACCATATTGGGCATCAGAGGCAGTGGAGCAGAGCATGTGAGTGCAGGGCTGAGCTTGCCTTTTACCTAAAGGAGTTGATCTCACATGGACCTCAGCACAAGCAAAGTGATATAAGGTGATCGCTGGGTTATCAGATTGCTATTAAGAAGTCAGAGCAGTGCTGCAGTTAGTGGGATGGGGTGTGAGTGATGCTTTCTTCATGCACTGTACAGTGCATCAGAGGTAGGGAAGGAGGGGATAGGATTGGAGGCTGGGGATTCGGTCTGTGGCGCATCATTCACACCATAAGATGCACCAATAGTTTTCCCTTTTTTGGGCAAAAAGTGCACCTTATGGTGTGAAAAATATGGTACCTTGTCAGCGTTGAGCAAATAAAAATGTACTTAGCCACTTCTCTACCACAGGTTGTTTCCCCTTCAAAAGCTCTTCCCATTCATTCGTTAATAACTTTATTGCTAATTATCACACTGAAATGATCTATATATAATTTTTTGCAAGACAAACTAGGCTTTCTTTGGGCAGTATTTTATGCTAAGAACTATATTATTTTATATGCATTTGACAGGGAAGAAAACATTCACTATTTCTCATTTTTCAGCCATTGTAGTTCAAAAATAAAATGTGTTATTGTAGATAAACAGACACATCTTATTTGTCCCAGTTATTACCATGTTTAAATGGTGTCCCTAGTATGTATGTACAATGTATGGCAATAATATTTTATTTTGGGTTGGGGTGAAGGATTTAAATTGTAATGAAAATGTATTTAATTTTTCTATGGTAAGTATATTTGGAAGTAGTTTTACTTTTTGGCCACAAGAGGGTGCTATAATAACTCCATTTTCTAAAAATAGAAAACAGAACCAAGTGTTGACATGTGTTTACAGGTGTTTATAAACAGGGAGTAGATAAGCATGGCACAAGTTCCTAAGTGGTTAAAAAAGGTTTTCCCAAATTATTTTAAAGTGGACTTAACCACTTAAGAACTGTGGTGTTAAACCCCCCTAGTGACCAGGCCATTTTTTACTAAATGGGCCTGTCGTGCCTTTAAGGCCCAGCTGCAGGGCCGCACAACTCAGTACTCAAGTGATTCTCTGCACCAACAGAGCTCTCTGTTGGTGGGGTCTGATCGATCCCTCAATGTTTATTTTTTTGGGTAAATATTTTTCTTCTTTTTTCTTTTGTTTTTATAAATGTACTTATTTTTTAATTAATTTTCTTTCCCTCCCTCCCCCGTCATCCTATCACACCAATCGGCTGTGATAGGCTTCCAGCCAATCACAGCGGATCGCTCCTCTGTTCCCCAAGGGGACAGCTGTGTTTTGTTTGCTAGGTACTGAAAATGTATTTGTATATAACATGAGATCACTTGAATCAGGGCAAAAATGTTTTCCTTGCAAGCTCAGTCAGCTGGCTAGCACTGTTGACATTCTTCAATATATATATATATATATATATATATATATATATATATATATATATATATATATATATATATATATATATATATATTGCACTGCATGGTGAAATTGTTTGTTTGCACTTTCTGAAGAAGGGGGCCCTTAGTGGCCCTGAAACAATTATATACGAGACTGCTAACCTGGATTTACGATTGACTGTTTCTGCAATGGGTAAAAAAGGGGTGAACAGTCATAGTAATATGACTATTTTTCACTTTGGATTTTACACCTTAGGCCTGCTTTAAGATGAGGTTAGAAGTAATGGAGATTAGTTTTTAATATAAGAAAGCTTTTGTCTGTTTTATCGGCCATGAAGTAATGCATGGCACACTACTCCAGGAGCCGATGAACCTGAGTAGATCAGATGTGGAATGTGACATGCTGGATGAGTTAATGGGATCACAGTAATGTGCCAATAAGTTCAAAATTGCTGCTGCGCTCTCCAGACCTGAAAAAGATAAATCTCCACATAGGGCAATAACGTTCAATCTGAGTAAATCACCACTCCGCCAATTCCACGTGACTCATGTGAAGTGCTCTCCCAAATATCAACCAACTTCGTGTCCCTTGTCCCCTCTCACTAAAATGCTCACCAGATTCTGGCCACCCCAGTATTCAGGTAGGTCATACGCGTTATATTGATATTCCGCTTCACTGGATTCTGTAAAGAGAGAAGAATCTCCACATAGGGTAATACAGTTCAAAATTCAATATATTTCAAGTGCTAATTCTACCGTGTGTCCTCACAATCACCCTGTGATAGTGCCAATCCGACATACTGCAAATCACACTGCTCACCAGATGCAGCCCACCTCTATATCCAGGTGGAAGTTGCGCTGTATGTTATAACCGGACAAATTGCACACTCCTAGATGCTTTGATCAGGCCTTTTCAAGGTCTTGCTTTTTATTCCAATCTTAAAATTTGCTCAATAGAAAAATATAGAAGAAAACCAACATAGCGTAATACAGCTTACACTGCTTCTATGCGCAAAACTCAATTTCACTTACGCCTCCACATGCGTTCTGTGCGTATCATACATAAGCATCTGCCAATGCCCATCCGTCTGGATTCCGTCTGGTGTCCGGGTGCGCCTTAGTGGATCCGCGCTCTCCCGTTCTGCCTCCTCTCTTAGTCGCAGGGTATAGATCTGTGCGCACGGATCTCAACACCTTGAAAAGGCCCGATCAAAGCATCTAGGAGTGTGCAATTTGTCCGGTTATAACATACAGCGCAACTTCCACCTGGATATAAAGGTGGGCTGCATCTGGTGAGCAGTGTGATTTGCAGCATGTCGGATTGGCACTATCACAGGGTGATTGTGAGGACACACGGTGGAATTAGCACTTGAAGTACGGTATATTGAATTTTGAACTGTATTACCCTATGTGGAGATTCTTCCCTCTTTACAGAATCCAGTGAAGCGGAATATCAATATAACGTGTATGACCTACCTGAATACTGGGGTGGCCAGAATCTGGTGAGCATTTTAGTGAGAGGGGACAAGGGACACGAAGTTGGTTGATATTTGGGAGAGCACTTCACATGAGTCACGTGGAATTGGCGGAGTGGTGATTTACTCAGATTGAACGTTATTGCCCTATGTGGAGATTTATCTTTTTCAGGTCTGGAGAGCGCAGCAGCAATTTTGAATTCATTACCCAGTACTTGGACTATCTGCAGCGATCCCAGTGACTGTGTTTTTGGTGATTTATTACCATTGAACTGTGGCGCAGTGTTTTGACAATGTGCCAATAAGGACGACCTAAACTGAAAATATATAAAAAGTTTCAATTTCTAAATTCGTTTTAAAAATGTCAAATGGCACACTACTAGGCCGATCTTTTGGCTTTGGTTGTTTCATACACCTACAAGAAGCGTGCAGATAGCTGAGAAAGAACAGTCAAAGGATTGAATCTGCAAACATAATCAAGAACAAGAAACAAGATGTTTAAAAGTGTTAAATGGCAGTCATGAATGATTTATGTAAAATCCTGATTGCTTTACTTATTTAAAATGGTATGCATGAACCTACACACACATTTTGCATTTATTAAGTAGCTGCCAGCCATCATCAGGGGATGAGTTGACCCAAGTGATGCTTGCAGTGGTAATAGAATTGGAGACTTATGCCGCCATCCAATCACCCCTTAATAAGGTGACAACCAAATAGCTGCTATCATCTTTGTGAATTAGTAAAAGGAGTCTGTTCATCTTTTAATTCTAAGTATGGGTTGAAGAAAAAAAATCCCAGACTGAGTGAAAATACTTGAAAAGTGAATGAAAAATGAAGAAAAAAATATTGATAATACCCCACCGTAAATTGAGGTCATTCGTATTTTTTTTCATGTGTATTGTTTTGGCTTGATTTATGAATCATTGTTCCACCATCTGTTCTTAGTGCATCCCCACTGCCAAATACCTAAATCCTCACAGTTGGTTTGTTTGACTTTCCTTCTGAAGATCCCCTTTGGCTCATTGGTAGAGCAAAGGGAATCCTCTGTGGCTTAGTCAAGTTAAGCTTAGAGCTTTCATGTGGTAAAGGGACATGTTCATGGGTGGAAAGGATGTTTGCAGAATCTATAAGCGGACTGCACTGTTTATTTCAGCATTTCTGAGAGCAAGTTACTCTGCACTTGTGCATATTAGGCATCGCATTGCTGGAGTACATTATTTTGACAAATGCCTGTTGAAGCATGGGAAATCGTACATGAACATTCACAAATCCCTATACATTTTGGTGGAGCCAATCATGCAGAGAGCCAACATCAGATCATCCTCTGCTTGGCGATAACAATCACAGGGTCACACTAACCTTAAGGATTACTTTTTCCTATCCAAAGTATTAGCAAGAAAGGCCTAGGTAGTATTAAAAGCCAAGATACCATGACAGCCAGACAGCTAGCTTTTGTTTTCCTTTCTTTTTAGAATGCAGTCAGCAATGACTGTTTTAATCATTTCTATGTATACTATCATATTAAAGTAGAACTCATTCAAAAATGTTTTGCAGGTTTAGATTGCAGAGAATGGATAGAACTAAGTTTTGTTATTTCTGCCTTTTCCTCTCAGTAGGGATGTTTACCCTTACTTCTGGCAAATGCTATTGGGGTTAAAATAAGCAAATGTTCGGGGGGAGGAGGGGTGTATTGGTCGTCCGGTGACACTCCCACCCCCGCGATGAGTGGATTAGCCCTCACATTTTATAAAAATGATTGTGGTTTCTTCAGAAAGAGACAACATCTTTTGAAGTGAGACACAGAGAGAGTGAAGATGAGCAGAGACTCTGACTCTTCCCCACTTCTCAAATATTAGATAGAAAAAAGATTTGGTTTTAGTTACTATATTGTACATATATACCAATCAGGACAGCTTTGAGGCTACACCACTCTTAGGATGAGGATGTAAATCTCTCCCTTCCCCCCCACAGACTCCAGAACATTGCTGCAATGTGGTAGCCAGGTATCACCCAGTACAGGTAGCTGCCACTGTTAAGTAGCCAGAGGTAGCCCCCCAGTATAAGTAGCCAGATGTGACACTCTGTATAGGTAGCCAGAGGATGCCCTAATATTAGGTAACTAGATGTAGCTCCACAGTACAGCTAGCCAGATGGAACCCCCAGTATCAGCAGCCAGAGGAGCCTTCAGTATTTGGTTACCTGTACTGAGTTGAGATACTTCTGACTACATCTAGTTACCTAATACTATGGGCTTCTCTGGCCACTCATACTCAGTTGGGCTGCGTCTGGCTGCCTGAGGATATATATATATATATATATATATATATATATATATATATATATATATATATATATATATATACATATATATATGTATATATATATATATATATATATATATATATATATATATATATATATATATATATATATACAGTATATATCCTCAGGCAGCCAGACGCAGCCCAACTGAGTACATTGCAAGAATATTGTCAAAATTGTGTCAGCTTGCTTATCTTGTTTTTACATTCATTTATAAATACAGCCATTTACAGCCATTCCAATTTATTCTAACAGAAAATTCTAGAAAAGCCTGTTACCTGTCATGATGGGCTATTATGATGGGCTGTCTGTTTAACACAACAACAGTGCTTTTGCTTTTTGCAGCTAATTTTTCATACAGAAATCTTGTCATTTCTGGGTAGTCTGTATCCCTAAAGGGGCAAACAAATCCGTGAAAACGGATCTAATGTACCGGTCAATAGGATCCATTTTCACCCCGTTTGCCTTCTGCTTCTGTTCCGTTTCCCCATATCCCCCCTAGACCCCCGCTCCCAAAGTGGATTTTTCTATTTAGAATGGTGTGTTTCTTCAAAAGTTTCTTCACTACTGTGAAGAAACGTTCTATTTTCTCATTGCCCCAATGCAGGGTTTTAGTGTCCGTTTCCGTTGCAGTCCGTTCAGCAGATTGGGGGGAACGCATCAGTTCAAATGGACGAATGTAAATGGATCCATAGGTTAATGTTGGATCCGTTCCCATCTGTTAGTTCCATTCCCTTACGATCCAGGAATGGACCATTTTTTAACTCAAAGTGAGCTGGGCCTAACAGTACTGTTCCCATGGTTGCACTTTGAGCTCACTGCCAGTTTAAGAAAAATCTTAAGCAGCATCATATTTCAAAGCAAAGATAATAAAAAAAAGCACTAATGTAAAACTGATATATACTGTATGTCCTAAGCAACATTTTAATGGTAGGGGAATTTGATATTTAAAAGGTTTTTACTGCATTAAAAAAATCTAAATTTTTCAGCATAAAGGCCATAATAAATAGGATAAAACTACAAAGATCCTTTTTGTTTTGTAGCAGCAGCTGAGTAACTCTTCTCGACTGGGAATATGCAAATTCATGTACCTTCTTTCAAATGTTTTCCTACATTCCGTCTAAGCTGCATCATGAATAAAATATGTTCTGCTCTGGAATAAACGACAAGCACATTTTAGTTTTTCAGTTGAGATGGGGTGAGGCAGATAATATTTTTTACAGCAACACATCAGTTGCTTTTTTTTTTTCATAGTTAAATTTAGAAAGTGTATTAGATAATCTCTTAATGAAGGCTGCTCTGTCTGACAGTATTTTATGTTGCATACATAAAAGCAGAGACTCTAGAAATGTAATGAACTCTGGCAACTAGAGTTGGGCCGAACCTCCGATTTTAGGTTCGCGAACCGGGTTCGCGAACTTTCGCGGAAGGTTCGGTTCGCGTTAAAGTTCGCGAACCGCAATAGACTTCAATGGGGATGCGAACTTTGAAAAAAAAAAAAAATTATGCTGGCCACAAAAGTGATGGAAAAGATGTTTCAAGGTGTCTAACACCTGGAGGGGGGCATGGCGGAGTGGGATACACGCCAAAAGTCACCGGGAAAAATCTGGATTTGACGCAAAGCAGCGTTTTAAGGGCAGAAATCACATTGAATGCTAAATGACAGGCCTAAAATGCTTTAAAACATCTTGCATGTGTATACATCAATCAGGGAGTGTAATTAAGGTACTGCTTCACACTGACACACCAAACTCCACTGAACAGAACAGGTATGCAGTGGCGGGTTCACTGAACAGAACAGGTATGCAGTGGCGGGTCCACTGAACAGGTATACAGTGGCGGGTCCACTGAACAGAACAGGTATGCAGTGGCGGGTTCACTAAACAGGTATACAGTGGCGGGTCCACTGAACAGAACAGGTATGCAGTGGTGGGTTCACAGAACAGGTATGCAGTGGCAGGATCAATGAACAGGTATGCAGTGGCAGGATCACTGAACAGGTATGCAGTGGCAGGATCAATGAACAGGTATGCAGTGGCAGGATCAATGAACAGGTATGCAGTGGCAGGATCAATGAACAGGTATGCAGTGGCAGGATCAATGAACAGGTATGCAGTGGCAGGATCAATGAACAGGTATGCAGTGGCGGGTTCACTAAACAGGTATACAGTGGCGGGTCCAC